>NW_015389116.1:25564-64273 GCF_001527695.2 Protobothrops mucrosquamatus | reverse complement strand
TTGGCTCTTTTATGACTCGTGGACTTCAACTTCCAGAATTCCTGAGCCAGCTATGCTTGCTCAGGAATTCTGGGAGTTGAAGTCCACGAGTCATAAAAGAGCCAAGGTTGCCTACCCCGGCCTAGGCCTACTCTGTCCTTCCTCACTGTAAATTAAAGAGAGTGATGGTGGTTGATTTTGACTTTAGCAGGTGGCGCTCAAAGGAAGGGGAAATTGCCTTGACATGTCCTGCATGAGAACTTGAAAGCAGCCCCCTTTGTCAGTCTCATAACTGAGGCAGAATTGGGAATGAGAGATCATGAAAACAAACTCTAAGCCAATATACTTTCCACCTGCTCAAAAATTGTGGATCCCACTTTAGGGTAATCATGGCTACTGGAGACAGATACAGGGAGACTGACGCAGAGAAGACATTTTAGTAAGCTTGGCACCAACAAACCTATGTACATTCTAGCCATCCCCTAATATTAGAGAACCAAGCAAGAGAATTGATTTTTGACATCCTCTGAATGGACATGCGCTCCAAGCCCACCGACGCAGAACTAGGAAGAGCTTTATGACAAGAACAAACATTCTTGAGGGTACACAAAATCGAATTAAAAGATGGAGGAAGGAGACTATCGAACAAGGAATAACATTAAAGGAGGATATGGCTGAAGGAACTGACCTCCCTTATACTACTTGGAGGGTTAGGGTTAGGGTAAAACCAATATGCTCAAACGGAGGGTCTTAGCAGATAACAACATGCATAAAGTGCAGCTCATGTGCTGCTATGTCAGCTACTACCAGAAACATGTACCGATAATGACTCATTTTTGGCCAATGACAAAGCCAAGAAAGTGGCTTCCTTTAAAGTTTAAAGTTTGATCTAGATCAGGGGTAGGCAACCTTGGCTCTTTTATGACTCGTGGACTTCAACTCCCAGAATTCCTGAGCCAGCCATGCTGCGGAGAAAGGGAGAGGTTTCCATGCTGAGCCATGCTGGCTCAGGAATTCTGGAAGTTGAAGTCCATGAGTCATAAAAGAGCCAAGGTTGCCTACCCCTGATCTAGACCTAGAGGAGGAGGAGGAGGAGGAGGAGGAGGAGGAGGACTGATCTTAGATGCCTTTTCTGCCACAGATTATCCCTCTTCTGACCTTTTAAACTCTCTACTCTTATGGTAGTACAGTTTATGTACCCTTGACTACTGAAATCATTGAACTATATCAAGGGTCTGGCTGAGGAATTCTGGGAGTTGAAGTCCACAAGTCATAAAAGGGCCAAGTTTGAAGACCCCTGAGCTACATGTACATGATAGGATTGCAACAAGAGCAGCAACAGAACAACAATATGCTGTGCTATGCACCACCCAGAGTCGCTTGTGAGATGTGGCTATATATATATTAGGTAAATAAATGCAGTTTCTATAACCTGCAACTTCAACCTGCTGCATCCAATTCGTTAAATTGGTATATGTGTGTGTGGAGAGTATGTGTTTGTTTCAGAATCAATTCATCTAAGCTCTGCATGAAAAAGATTTCTTGTGATGTTTCCCCTTTATTTGTAACATGAATAGGAAGGTGTTGGTTTCTTTTTCAGTCATACAAATGGTGAACATATATGCTGCATTTAACTTAAGCGAACACAGTGAAATCTCCCCTCAAACTTCCTTTAAAATATTTGGCAGTAAAACACAGTAAATCACTTCATGTTCCTACTATTCAGTGATTAGATTGTTTTTTAACCTTCAAATGTAGCATTTCTGCATGCAACAGTGTAGTATTGGCAATGTCTAAATTAAGCTTATAACTATCTATGTAGCTATTGTTAAATCCATCCTCCTTAGAATTAATCGAGGACTTTATTTACACTTAGCTGGCAGTCCCTCATGGCTAATAAATCCCAATCTTCTTTCTTTAACTCCTTTTCCCCCCCCTTAGGTGGAGTAGACAATCTCATATTGTATTTTCCTCGGTCTCTGGTGATATTTTTCAGTTCTTTCAAAATAATTCACATTTACTCCAGTGAAGTCTTCATGCAAATCCTTCCTTCTTTATTCTCCTGTTTAATGTTTTTTCTCTCTATTCCACACCGATTATGGCAAAATGTACACTGTTAACCCTTTGGGTTATGCTTCAAATAGCTGAGTATTGATGAAACAATATACATTTATGAAAAATCTTTCCAGTTTGGGAGTGCGTAGGGAGGTGCAGAAAGGCAGAGGTTGGAGTGAGGTGGGAAAATATGCTGGCTCCTTTGCCCAAAGTTTTGTGCTGCCATGCCTGATTCTGATTGAAATGCATAAGCTAATTAACCACCCCAACACAATTATGGTGTCTGAATCGCACAATGACTGTGATTTTTCTCATCTGGCAGTTTTGAGTTCTGAAGAATGGGGAGGAGCAACGGAGAGCCTGACTTGTGCTCTCTTGCAGTGGAACAGCCCAGATGTTGTTGGCTGACTCAAGGAAAAAATACATGTGGGTTGTGGTTTCTCTTAAGTGTCTGCTAATATCCACCACATTGCACAGCCCAACATCCTTTCTGAACTAAGCTGACTGTTCGTAATGCAACACAGATGATTTCATCATTGGCTGGGCCCTTTCTTCTTTTTTTGAGATGTGTGAAATCAAATCCTTCTCTCTTCTACATATCCTCTCCCACCCCAATTCATTCATTCTGTTTATGTTTGAGTATCTGAAGGGGTCTTTTGAGAGAACCCTGGGTATTGGGAATCTGGGTAGAAAAGCTCTTGGTGTTGGAAAAACACAATTTCATATCCTCCCAGCTAACTAGTCACTGGCTGAGTAGGGAGCCCACATCAAGGCACAAACTCACCAACCACTTTTTGACTAATATGTCAATTCCATATTTTGCTCCAGGTTACGTCTGGTTCCTGATGGTATAAAGATTGCCCAATGCTACATTCAGAGATGTAGCAGAAGTCAAGATGTTGACGTTGACTGCATGACCAAAGCCTCACCCTTCCCCTTTTACACATGTAAAAAGGAAACAGGGCTTTTGGTCTCACAGCTGTAGCCACCATCTTGACTTCTTTTGTTCCTCCCTGAAAACAAAGATTGCTCCTGATCCACAGACAGTGTAGGCCCTGATTACAATGAATGAACAAAGTGTCCTTGAATATCATCTGACACAAGGAATTTGTTTTAGTACAAGAGCTAATTTGTGTTCATGGCAAAAGTCACTGCTAGTTGCTTCCAGAGGGCTGCTCATTTAAAAGGTTTCATTTGCAGGGTGGTGGAGCAGGCAGGCAGAAAGTTTTGATGTTGTTGATGTTGTTGTTATTGCTAGCCTATTGGGAGACAGATGTCTTTACTGATTTCCTGAAGCTTCCCAGGGTTGACCAGGAGTTTCCAAGACTTTCCGTCCATGGAAATACACTCAGCTGGAGTAGAGGAACCTGCAATGAGGTCAAAGCAACCTGGCAAAAGTTCTCCATTTGGGTCCTTAAGAACGTGGCCTCGTATTTTCTCTGACACATGATGAGTGATTCCTTGGCAGACAAGTCTATGCAGAAAAAGGTTCCCTGCAGTAGAGAGAGATGCTTTTCGTCTAGGTCATATGCATGATTCATCCCTTCCTGACAGCACTGCTTTTTAAATGCAAAGGAATTACGGAAGACTTTGGATAGGAGACCAGCATTAGCACACATCATTTAAAAGATGCGGGATCATTTATACTGTCAGTGATGCACAGCTGCCAGAGCCCATGCTGACACCTAATTCCTCTTTTCCCCCCTGAACAAATGTCAATAACTAAGAGAAAGTAAAACAAAAGCTAAAGTTTCCTTCCATTTTAATTTGATTTTTGCATATGCAAAAGTCCCTGCAGTTTTCTTGACAGAAGTGATTTGCATCTGACCTTTTCCAGGATGATTTTTTTTTTTGGGGGGGGGGGTCATCTTCCAAGTCTATTCAACAGGATTGAGATTGTCACTATGTGTTGGGCTGTCTCTGAGGCCCTTCGGCACAGTCTGCACTTTGGATCTTGTCTGGTGTGGTAGATTTCTGCTTCTATGGATCTGGGGCTGCCTGCCTGGGGTCTTGTGCTGCTATGAGCAGTGCTGTATTTTAGTGTAGCCCCTGGTAAGATTTCCCAATGTCTGCCACCTCAGCTGTCTCTCATGGTCTTGCCATGGCACTTCCTCTGTGTGATCTTTCTCCCATGTCTGCTGCTGTCTCAGTCATTCTCTCAGGAGCTCAGCTTTGGGTGCCATCTTACCAATGTACTCCTGAATGCTCTAGGTTTCATCCAGGACACTCATCAGACCTGCCCATTCTCTTTCCTGCTGGTTTACCATTTCTCTGTATTGGACTTGGTGTGGAAACTTTGATATATTGTGTTGAACTTCCAGGTCTTCACATCGGCAGCCTTTAGATCTTTCTTTGGCCACCTCACTGTACTGGTAGAGTATCTGATGACTGGCAGGCAGGGATCTTGTTCTTCCCATTAAGCTGGATATGCCTTTTCCTTTGGTGGTACTTTGATAGTGCTGTCCTCCTTGCCTCATCACTGTGGTTCCCATGTGACTGTAGGATACCACGTTATCTAATCTGTATGTCTGCTATGTAGCCGGCTGGTAGTTCCATTCCATCAGTCTTAATTATCTTACCTTTCTTGATTACCTTTTGGGCACACTTCACTAGTCCTAATGACATCCCTATGTTCTGATTGTAGAACTGTGTCTTGTGGTTCAGCAAGTCAATGTCTTGTTCACTCTTAGCATACTGATTGATGCCATCCACATAGAGGAGGTTGCCGATTGTAGTTCTACTCTTGAACCTGTATCTGTATCCAGTTCTTGTGATTAACTGGCTGAAGAGCTTCAAGTCTATGTAGAACAGCAATGTGGACAGTGCATCACCTTGGTATATGCCACACTTTCAGGAAATTTTCAGGAAAGTTAAACAGGTAGGGGCCCTCTGGATCTCAAGGGGAAGGATGTTACATAATTCAGAGGGCTGCCATAGAAAAGACATGCTTCCTGGGCCCCACAAGATGGCAACATTTAAAGGAAGGGACCTAGAGCAGTGGTGGCAAACCTATGGCACGCATGCCAGAGGCAGCACTCAGAGCCCTTTCTGTGGGCACGTGCACCATCACCCCAGCCCCGCCTCCCCCCCAGCTCCCTCCTCACCAGCAGCCCCCCTGGAGGAGAGTCACCTCCAGGCACATCCGACGTGGAGTAGCACAGCCAAGCTCATGGCAGCTGGGCAGCAGGGACAAGACTCCACCCTCACACCCCGTTGCATGCAGCGTGCGGGCAGAGGGTGTGGCCACCATGGCGCTGCAGGGCTGCCTGGGCAATCAGCTGTGGTGGGCCGTGGAGGCGGTGGGTGGCCCTGTGGGTGAGCAGGGGTGGGGGCAGAGCAGGGGCGGACCAGAGGGGAAGGGCGGTTTTGGGGCACTCGGTCTCTAAAAGGTTTGCCATCACTAACCTAGAGCATACCTACTTCATGTCATCTGGTGGGATGGGCAGATATTAACCAAATCTTGCAAGTCTGATTATGCTATAACTTACCCTTTCTCCTCTTTATACTCCAGCAAAACAGGGAGGTCTTTGCTTGAATCGCTTCCAAATGTTATCTTGCAGATCTGGGCTTAAAAAATGTTTCAGCCCCTTTTCCCCAAGGCAACAATTCCTGCATATCTCCGTAAAGGAAGTCTTCTTGGTCTCTACATTAGGACTGTTTCAGAGGAGTACAGCTGTTGTTCTTCTTCAGAACTTATTAATGTAGAGGGGGTTCTGGAAGATGCTTTGATATGGAGCCACAAAACTGGCTACAGTCCTTGCCATTGGGCTGGTAAGAAAAGGTTGGATGGCTTCAAAATGAACCTGAATTCCACTTAACTTATTTGTAGAATATTGCGGTTGCTTCTTTGTGGTTGCTCCATAAACTTGATGGTGATTCAGTAGAACCACTCACTTTTAGCTATGGAGTTGCATCTTTATGCGCCATTCACTCATCAACTAGAAAAGCAGAGGTATACTTGAGTGCATGCAGAGATGTGTTGAGTGTCTTCAGTAGTTTTGAAAGTATGGGATTGCAGGTCTGAAAGAAAAGTCGTTTAACTCGTTTGCCGAATTAATGCATTTATTTATTTATTTTTATTTATCAGATTTATATTAAACAGGAGCTCAACAGCAGCAGACACATTGCTCCCACCTCCTATTTTTCCAACAACACTAGGAGTCAGAGAGTAACTGGCTAAATTCAGCCAGGGAGTTTCTCTGCTCCCTAATCCTAGCCCCAAACCTTCACCACTGCACCTCATCTCTTTCTGGTTTTTCATACTAAATATAAACTAATCAAACAGGCCAGATTCACCTAAAACACAATGCCATTTTAAAAAGGTTTAACTGCAACCTAGTTCAGCCTGTTGTGCAAATGAAGTGATTCAGTGTGACAGCTGTCAAGTTTAGAAATACCTCTTAGGTCACTCAATCCAATTTTCAGTGTTTCATAATAAATGATTAAAATGGGGTTAAACGAAGTTGTAAACTAACTTTCTAAACAGAGAAATCTTATATGTGTTTATTCAGAGGTCATTTCACTACTTATGTGGGGTTTACTTACACATCAAGACTTAGGGAGGACTGTCATCTAAAATAAACCAAAGTTTATCCTGTGATTTGGGCAAACAATTTCTGGGGGCAGAAGACAGAAACTGACAAACTTTCAAACTGTTTTTGCTTTACTGTTATGATCTCCAGTATAGAAAGTAAATAAAGTGTTGAACTTGAATATTTGGGCTGGAGGGGGAGAAAGATTCAAATTTCAACTCACATTATGCATACAGATGACGCTGATTCATTTTGTTTTTTTCAGTCTTAAATATACCATGGGGTTGCCAGGAAGACAAAATAAAAATTATACCATAAGACACAGTGGTAGTTCCTTGAAGGAAAAAAGAGGCACCATTAATCTGATTTGATCAGATCTGGGTTGCACAAATATAGCTGGCCATTAGGTGGCAGCAGAGGGTTAATGGTTCCTATACAGATGGACCTCGACTTATCACCACTTGCTTAACAACCATTCAAAGTTACAATGGATCTCCCAAAAGCTACTTATAACCTGGTTCCAAAGTTATGATGTCCGCTTTCCCCCTCGGTCACGTGACCATGATTTATGCTTTTTTTTTCTGGAAACCAGCTTTTCTAGAAAACAAAATGGCCCATAACAAACTATGGGTTAGCTTAACAACACTTTATACCATAACTGCCACATTCACTTTATAATTGCTGTGTTTGCTTTATGACTGTCACAAAAAAGGTAGTAAAATTGAGTCTGGTCACGTGATGACCAATTTTATAGGAGTCATCTTACAACGTACAACCGTAATTGCCAGACTTAATTACAAATATAAGATGAGAACTACCTATATCTCTTTTCTGCCAGCTAGTGGTTGTCAGGAGTTTTGCACTCAGCTAAAAATAACTGATTGTTTGATTATGAGCCATCAAGTCATATTTGACTCCTACAGAACAAATAGATAGAATTTCTCCATGATGATCTGTCCCTAATTAGGTATTTCAGGTCTCCCAGTGGTGCACTCATCACCACTGTAATAATCCATCCACCTTGCTCCTGGCTGTCCTCTTCTTTTCTGTCCTTCCAACTTTCCCAGCATCAGAGCCTTCTCCAGAGAGCTGGGTTTTCACATAATAATAATAATAATAATAATAATAATAATAATAATAATAATAATAATAATAATAATAATAATAATAATAATAATAATAATAATAATAATAATAATAATAATAATAAAGTTGGAAGGGACCTTGGAGGTCATCTAGTCCAACCCCCTGCTCAGGCAGGAAACCCTATACCATTTCAGACAAATGGCTGTCCAGTCTCTTCTTAAAAACTTCCAGTGCTGGAGCATTCACCACTTCTGGAGGCAGGTTGCTCCACTGGTTAATTGTTCTGTCAGGAAGTTTCTCCTTAGTTCTAGGTTGCTTCTCTCCTTGATTAGTTTCCATCCATTGCTTCTTGTCCTGCCTTCAGGCGCTTTGGAGAATAGCTTGACTCCCTCTTCTTTGTGGCAGCCCCTGAGATATTGGAACACTGCTATCATGTCCCCCCTCGTCCTTCTCTTCATTAAACTAGATATACCCAATTCCAGCAACTGATCCTTATATGTTTTAGCCTCCAGTCCCCTAATCATCTTTGTTGCTCTTCTCTGTACTCTTTCTAGAGTCTCAGCATCTTTTTTAAATCGTGGTGACCAAAACTGGATGCAGTATTCCAAGTGTGGCCTTACTAAGGCATTGTAAAGTGGTATTAATACTTCACGTGATCTTGATTCTATCCCTCTGTTAATGCAGCCCTGCACTGTGTTGGCCTTTTTGGCAGCTGCAGCAGACTGCTGGCTCATATTTAAGTGATTGTCCACTAGGACTCCGAGGTCCCTCTCACAGTTACTACTATTGAGCAAGGTACCCCCTATACTATACCTGTACATTTGGTTTTTCTTGCCTAAATGTAGAACCTTACTTTTTTCACTTTTCACTTTTTTTCACTTTTTTCATGTGTCTAAAGAAGGATAATTTAAGCCTGGTCATTTATGCATTAAGTGAAAATTCTGGGTTGATTTGTTCAATGATCCATCACTTTGTTTTCTTGGATGTCCACGGTATCCTCAGGAATCTTTTCCAACACCACGGCTGTAATAGTAGCGTGTGTTTTAATACCTTCTGACAAATATAAAAAAAATGCAAGGAGTGATAATCATGTAGAGGGCAAATGTTCTATCCCAACATGAAGTGAAGTGGGGATTCATTCTCCACAGAAGGAAATTTCTGACAGGGAAAGACTTTGCTGATCAAATCTGTTGGCTGGTATTTACCGTTCCTTGTTATCTGAAGAACAGCTGTTTTAAAGTAAACAATTAAAAAAGCCAGATGTGTTACCTTGGCTAAACTGATAGCTAAGGCATTATTGTGCAGTGTTTCTCAATCTTGACAATTTTAAGGCATGTGGACTTCAACTCCCAGAATTCCACAGCCAGCAATGCTGGCTGTGGAATTCTGGGAGTTGAAGTCCACATGCCTTAAAATTGTCAAGGTTGAGAAACACTGCGTTAGAGGGTTGAGCTTTTCTCCTCTTTAAAGAATGTGCTTCTGAATATCTCTGATCGGCCTCAAAACGCTAAAAAGTTGAAAATCAAAGCCATGGAAGTCCATTTGATGGATCTTGAGGTAAAGGTAAAGGAGTCCCTGCAGATTTTAGTCCCCAGTTTTGCTGACTATAGGAGGCAGTGGCCATTTCCATTTCAAGATCACTGAGCCAATTCTATCCGAAGACATTTCCGTGGTCATGTGGCCAGCAGGACCGCATGGAATGCTGTTACCTTCCCACCAAAGTGGTACCTATTTATCTACTCGCATCTGCATGCTTTTGAACTGCTAGTTGGGCAGGAGCTGGGGCAAGGAACAGGAGCTCATCCTGTCACGTGGAGCTCGGGTCTTGAACCTGAGATCTTAATAATATTAACTGCAGAGCCACTGCGCTGCCCTTGAGGGGGAGGGTGAAAAATTATTTTAGCGGACGAGATTATAATTAGGAAAATTTTAGAATGTGCAGAAATGGATAGATTAGCGTTAGAGATTAAAGAGAAAGAAGACTCAGTCTATTATAAAACATGGGAAAACTTTTATCAATGGTTTGCAAAATGAGATAACGAAATTGAAATTGATTAAGATGATTGATTTTTTTTCTTTTGATTAATTGATAGGTTTTATAATTTCTGTTATTCTTGTTGACTGATTATTATATTAACCCTGTTGAATACTTGTATCCGGATGATAGTTTGCTTGCTAAAGCGTGAAATGTTATTGGGGGCAACTCCATTGTTGTATCCATTCCCATCCTAAACCCTTCCCTGAACCCTACCCCAAATCGCACTACCCATAATGATCCTTGTCCCTCTCTACCCTGAAAAAACTTAATAAAATATTATTAAAAAAATTATTTTAGCAGGTATATATTATAAGCCTCTCTTCCGTACACGTCACATAAAGGTTCTTTGAGTTGTTCTATTCTTCAGCTGGTCTCCAACTTTGATGGTGTCCAGCCACCATATTCTTTGACGGCCTAGTTTCCTTTTACCACTATCTCTTCCAAGCACAATTGCCTTCTCCAGTGAATTCTCACCGGCATGACATGGCCAAAGTAAGTGAGACACAGAATTCTTTTACAAAGAATGCAGAAATGGTTTGCCTGTTTGGGAGATGCTTTTTCAAACTCTCAGTCCTGCTTACAAAGATTTCCTGATAATCCCCCATCCAAATAATAACAAGGTCTGGCCAAGTTTAGCTTTTTAAGGTCAGCCAAAACCATTCAGTGGTTGCCATCTGCTGTACAGCTACAAGTTGTTGTTGACTAATCAAAGAGATAAGCAACCTAGAAGCAAGGAGAAATTTCCTGACAGAGCAATTAGTCAAGGGAACAACCTGCCTCCAGAAGTTGTGAATGCTCCAACACTGGAAGTTTTAAAGAAAAGATTGGACAGCCATTTGTCTGAAATAGTATAGGGTTTCCTGCCTGAGCAGGGGGTTGGATTAGAAGACCTCCAAGGTCCCTTCCAACTCTATTATTACTATTACTATTATTATTATTATCCTTTCATGCATGGCAGTAGGAGGAAAAGGCACTACTGTATATCTGAACCCTGGCTGGACTTGAAACACAGTTTATATTTTTCAGCTGCTGGATTTCTTTTGGAATGGCCTTTATTGAACCTACGATAAATGTAACATATCAAAGAGCTTCATCCTCAAATGCCTCCTATCCATCTAATTCTAGTAGCAACTGAGCAATGTTTGACATCAGTCTGGGTTTTCTGCCCTGGTTAGGGAGCCAAGGTTAAACCAATTAAACCAAGGTTTCATTAATTCCTAATTTAGATGTAAGAGGAAGCTAACAAAAACTCTTAATATCAGTTCCAAAGCTGGATATTTGGGAGGAAATAGACAGATGAGGCTAATGCACACAGTTCATTCTTGGAATTGTCATTTTTCAGGCTATAATTGGTAATTCAAAAGAGCTGCAATAATTAGAAAAAATCAAAAGAGAGAAACAATATGATGAAGAATTTGAATGTCGCTCGGATTGTATGTTTTTGAATACTGTATGTCTGATGGGATTATTAAAGGCTATATATTAAATGTTAAAGGATTCAGATTTAGCCCTTTCCTCTGTGCTGTAGATGTTCAGTTGACCAGTCATGTAAGCTGTTATTTGTCTTTGGTGGAAAATGTTCTAAATCAGGGGTAGTCAACCTTGGCTCTTTTATGACTCGTGGACTTCAATTCCCAGAATTCCTGAGCCAGCTTAGCTGGCTCAGGAATTCTGGGAGTTGAAGTCCACGAGTCATAAAAGAGCCAAGGTTGGCTACCCCTGTTCTAAATCACGAATAAAGTTAATTTTCAAGAGCAGATAGCAGAATGGAAGACACTTAAAATGTTAAAATAGCTTTCCTACTCAGCTCTTGAGTTACAGTTTATTCCCCAGCCCACGGTTACACTTAAAACAAACAAACAAAGGAGATCCCAGGAGCCCTGATGGCACAGAGTGCAGTATTGCAGACTAACTCTGCTCACAGCCAGGAGTTCGATCCTGATGGGGCAAAAAGTTGACTCAGCCTTCCATCCTTCTGAGGTCGGTAAAATGAAGACCCAGATTGTTGGGGGCAATGTGTTAACTCTGTAATCCACTTAGAGAGTGCTGTAAAGCATTATGAAGCAGTATATAAGTTTAAGTGCTATTGCTATTCATGCCTCCCTATGTGATACAACATTCACAACTTCTTCATATTGCAAAATAGAGACCATTTCATCAACCAATGCTGGAAAGAAAAAGGAACATACAAGCAAAGCTATTTACCCTCAGCCTTCATTTTGCATGATCACTAATGAGATAATTACATTTTCTATCCACAAGAGAAGCCCATGTCAAAAAGTGTTAACATTCAAGAGGGTTTGTTTAAAGACATATGTTAAAAATGAACATAAAATCCTTCTTGGACATAAGTATTATCTTGAAACATTGCTTTCTTTCTCGGTGATCTTTAATATTTAATATATCTCGCACAAAGAGGACTATTTCTGTTTGGTTTGGCTCTATTTANAGAGGTTTTCAGTCATGGTAGTTTGTTCAGTTGTTCAACTCTGAACTTGTCCCATTCAAGGGTATTCACAGGACTTGATCAAAAGGTTGGTGGCTAGAATGGTATAATCAAAATTCTGCCCATTTTGTTCATGTATGCTATGATTTGATTGGCTGATGGCTTTTTTCTAACTGCAAAACATGGCAATTTCTCTGGGGAGCCACACTTATTTAGCCTTTGCATAGTATGCTGTCTATAAAGGGAGCAAAGCTAGGACAAGAAATCTAATGGGGGCCAAAGCAAAAGGATGGTTGAATTGAATTAAAAATTAATTCATTCATTATTAGAACTAAGGTTAGGGAAGGCTGAAGATCAAATCTTCAGTTTGAAGGAGCTGGTATCCAATCACACCTTTGGGTCAAATCTTCAGACTGAATCAGTTCGATATGTGGAACTGAATCAAGTTTGCTACCAATTCAAAGGGTCGAGGAGGATCCTTGGATGGGTCCTACATAGTTCATTTGGATCAGATCTTCAGATCAGCTTAATGACCTGAACTCACTCTTCAAACTGACTCAACCCTACAAAGTGAATTGCAAATCTGAAGCAATCTTGGCTCCTGTGTACAATTCTAAGAGTTTCTACATCTTCACTCTTCTTAATTTTAATGTTTTCCTTTCTGTCACATTAAAACTTATAATGGCAACTTTGGGATGTTGTCTGGGGACTGCACCAGGGTTTGGGGCCCCATCTCTAATCCTTGATCTTCTTTCAGTGCCAACTGCTATAAGAAAATGATGGAGGTGCGTGAGGTGAAAAAAGTGAAACTCTGATTTTGGGTTTTACCGATTAGATAGGTTTGTTGTTATAGAAATGGCTAGTTTATATATGCTGAGACTCTAGAAAGAGTACAGAGAAGAGCAACAAAGATGATCAGGGGACTGGAGGCTAAAACATATAAGGAACGGTTGCTGGAATTGGGTATGTCTAGTTTAACGAAGAGAAGGACGAGGGGGGACAGGATAGCAGTGTTCCAATATCTCAGGGGCTGCCCCAAAGAAGAGGGAGTCAAGCTATTTTCCAAGGCACCTGAAGGCAGGACAAGAAGCAATGGATGGAAACTGATCAAGGAGAGAAGCAACTTAGAACTAAGGAGAAACTTCCTGACAGTTAGAACAATTAACCAATGGAACAACCTGACTCCAGAAGCGGTGAATGCTCCAACACTGGAGGTTTTTAAGAAGAGACTGGACAGCCATTTGTCCGAAATGGTATAGGGTTTCCTGCCTGAGCAGGGGGTTGGACTCGATGACCTCTAAGGTCCCTTCCAACTTTTTATTATTATTATTATTATTATTATTATTATTATTATTATTATTATTATTATTATTATTATTATTATTATTATTATTATTATTATTATTATTATTATTATTATTATTATATTACTATGTAAAAGTAAAGTTTGATGCTATTATCTTATTCTACTGCACCTAAAGGAGTCAGAAATAATGCCTTTGCTTTCTTTTTTCCCTTTGTCCTACATATTCTGTTCCCTTTTTCCTCCCTTATTTTCCCACTATTTTCTTTTGTATTTTGGTATTTTATATTATAAACTAATAGAATTTTAAACAAGGAAGAAAATGATGGAGGGATACCTCAGGGTACCTCAGGAGCCATGCAAGGTGAAAAGTCAGCAAGGCACTCATAATAATATGAACAATTGGCAATTCAGACAAGAGAAAAACTTTTCTAGAATAGTATGTGTTGGTTTCTGATCTAATAAATTTAGACAAATCTAGTTTCAAAGGAAGAACAAATTCTTTGCTGGGATGAAATTCATTGCTTTAAAACCATCAGCCTCCTCCTATAGATAGGCCTCGGCTTATGCCCGTAATTGAGTCTGGAATTATACTTGTAAATTGTGGTGATTGTTAAGCCTGATTTTATGACCTTTTTTTTTGCAGAGGTCTTTAAGCAAATGCCACAGTCATTAAGGAAACCCAGTTTATGCAATAGCTATTTTTTTTGCTGGGAACTGGAAGCAAATGCCAGAAACTGCCAAAAAAATGCCCAAAGTCACAGTTACTTGAGGGTAGGATGCTATTTATAGCCATAAATGTGAGCTGGTTGCCAAGGGCCCAAAATGAGATCAGATGACTGCAGGGAAGAGTGTAGCTGTCAGAACTCTGGAACCAGGTCATAATGATCTCTGGGGAGATCCGTCATTACTTCAAATGGTCACTGTGACTAGTCTTTAAGTGAGGACTACCTGTATATAACTTTGTAGTCAAGGAAATAAATTTGTAGGTCATGTAAGAAGTTGATCCAGTGGTTGACTGTGGTTGCAGGGGTGAAACCAAAAGGGCAGATGATGAAACTGGAATCTTTGGCTAGAAGCTGCCATTGTAAACAAAAGAAAAATCCTTAAAAGTCTGAATACAAAGAGAGCAGAACATTTTGGATGAATGAAAAACTCCCAAGATTAATCACACTGGGCTTGGTACTACATATTTACAGAAACCACAGACTGAATATATCTAACGATTTTTGCACAAGGAAACTGCCAGAAATGTTTTTGTCCCAGTCTTGATAAGGTGCCAGAGACATCTTATTTATGTCCTTAGCAGAGAATGTAGACGTGATAGTCTGAAGTCTGTGTGTGGCCCCTGGAATTGCTTTCCTTAAGATTTTTAATATGACAGTAAGAGAAGGTGATTATTAGCTATATAGTAAAAAAAACAAAACAAAACCCACACCTCTACATGCTGTACTTAATTTGATGTGGTTTCATTCATTTCTGATGCCAACTACTTTTTGAAGTGTGGGCCACCAGTTATGGAGGTCCACAGAGGGCAAGGGGACCAGTCATATCATGGTAGTCATGCAACTGGACCAACAACACGAATTGCAAATATCATCGGTGTGATGTTATTGCGGCTTGTACCATATGCTGTTATTTATCAAACTTCTACCCCTTTCTCAGTCAAATAAGGAGCCTGCATAGTGTACAACAAACACAAATTAGAACCAATTGCAATCACACCTACAAGAGCATTAAAAAAAACACCAGGTAAAAACTAATCAACAAACAAACAACAAATGACCACAAAAGTAAGCCTATCAAAACAAAAATGAAGAATTGGGGAGAAAGAGAAAGAACAATATGGCATCTGATGAAAACTTGAGGAAAGACCTTAAAATAAGTACTGCTTTATAAAGTCTTGGAATATTGCATCCAGTTTTGGTCACCACAATATAAAAAAGATGTTGAGACTCTGGAAAGAGTGCAGAGACGAGCAACAAAAAGGATTAGGGGGCTGGAGGCAAAAACATATGAAGAACCATTGCAGGAATTGGGTATGTCTAGTTTAATGAAGAGAAGGACGAGGGGGGACATGATAGCAGTGTTCCAATATCTCAGGGGGCTGCCACAAAGAAGAGGGTGTCAACCTATTTTCCAAAGTGCCTGAAGGCAGGACAAGGAGCAATGGGTGGAAACTAATCAAGGAGAGAACCAACCTAGAACTAAGGAGAAATTTCCTGACAGTGAGAACAATCAACCAGTGGAAGAGCTTCATCACTGGAAGCTTTTAAAAAGAGACTGGACAGCTATTTGCCTGAAATGGTATAGGGTCTCCTGCTTAAGCAGGTGGTTGGATTAGTTATTCTGTTGTTTTTCACATTGTTCTTAAATATCAACAGAGATGGGGCCAGCCTGTTCTCAGTCAGAAGGCTGTTCCAAAGCACCGATGCTGTCTTGGAAAAGTAGTCCCTCCTCACTTCAATCCACTGGAATTTTTGGGGAAATGGGGACTGTATGTAGTTCCTCCTAGATATTCTAAGAGGGTGGGCAGGTACTGGTTGGAGAAGGCATTCTCTGAAATGTATGTGAAAAGGATCTTGGGAGACAGGAAGAAGAGCCACACATTGGACAATGGTTAGATAAGAGGCAGTTGAGCCCACAGAAGCAATGAGGCATGGAAAATGTCTAAAAAAAAAACTTTCCTTAATTTCTTGGACTGTAAAGGTGAAGGAAGAGGGATTTCAGATTTGCAAGATTCTCTTGAGGCAACCTTATAATAAAGCTAAAGCTAGATCTCCTGGGTGTGATTCTTGTCTGATCTACTTTGAAGGGCCTCCTATGTATGTGCAGATGTCACCAGGCCAAGTGCAAGCTGAACAGGCCTATGCATTCAACCTTTAGTGGGAGATACAATGCTTAAAATGCATCATGGAGTTCCTGGGGTGGGTTCTGCATCTCCACATGAGCGTCTCCAAAGTATTCTCCCCATTGATAGAAATCATGACTTCTCCAGATCGAAGATCACCTAAGGCTGCTTTGCCATGCTCTATCCCCTTAGCCGTTATGATACAAGGAGCCCTGGTGATGCAGTGGTTAAAGTGCAGTATTGCAGGCAAACTCTGCCCACAACCTGGAGTTTGATCCTGATGGGCTCAAAGTTGACAGCATTCCATCCTTCTGAGGTCCATAAAATGAAGACCCAAATTGTTGGGGGCAATATGCAAATAATATATTGTAAACCACCCAAAGAGTGCTGTAAAGTGCTATAGGGCAATATATAAATCTAAATACTATTGCTATTCTATGATGAGTTTTCTGAAGTCTCTTCCTCCTGTAATCTAGAACCCCCAAGGAGATAAGCTTGTAAGATTCAAGACCACGCAGTTCCACTCGACATGGAAAGATGGCCACAGCACCCAGCAAGCCTTTGTTTAAAGCAGGGCTAGGCAATCTTTCTTAAGCTTAGACTGTGACCACAATGTTGTCTTCTGCAAGGCCTTATGGTGTGTTTGTACAGAGATACATTAGTGTGCTTTCAATGGATCCCTTTCTGGCAGCAGGTTTTCCCATGCTAAGTTTCTTTTGGAAGTATCATGGGGTTTTGTAGATTCTCATATTCTTTTGAGTTATAAATCAAATGTTTGCAAATGAACAGGAAGACCACAGAAATGAATATTCAATGCTTTTATGAGCTCAAAAAAAGATTGATAATAACAATGCAGGAAGGACACTCTCTGGGAAATTACACAGTGGTCCAAAGAACTCATCGCCATTTCTATATTTGTACAAGCATTTAATGATTGGAACATCTGTTTGGATAGATATTTATATATTTGGAGTGCATATTGGAGTTGATATGGCCTTTTGCTCAATTTTTGTCCTAAACTTTCTTTTAATTGTGTAACATCATGCAAATACAGTATATAGTTTTGTTTAGTGCATGCCTGCTTTCCTTTGTGAACAAAAGTGTCACACTCTTCTTTGTGTACTTCCACACCACAACTTTTTTCCTGCCAAATCCTCCCAAACTACTTTGAAACTAGCTGTAGAATTACCGCAAATAGTTTTGTCTTCCCTCTTGCTGACCAAACAGAGAATGCAAAAAAACCAGTGCCCTAGTTTCTGAGCTGCTCTTGATCTTGGAGAAACACAATCCTCTCTGTCTACTTCACACAACAAGGGAATAAAACAAATCATTATTTGCATCCCATACTACTGTGATGAAAACCCATTCAGAGAATATTGAAAGGGGAGGGAAGGATCAATCCAAGCTGTTTCACACCGTCACTGTTGAGCCTTCCACACTGCTTAAGGCCATTTGTCATGGGGATGAGAAATGTCAAGATGGCAACCACAACTGCACAAACAATTGAAGCCCTGCCCTCTTTTATGTCCATCACATGCTTCAGCTATGTGGATCCAGCCGCCATCATGACTTGTTTAATTGTCCCTGATGGATGTCCTCGACATGGCTATCATTTTCAAGGCAGTTTATGATCCCTTATCTTACTCCAGATCTGTTACTTCCACCCTAACTTTTTTGTTTAGATCAGAGATCCTCAACCTTGGCCACTTTAAGACTTGTGGACTTCAACTCCCAGAATTCCTCAGCCAGCTTTGAAGTCCACAAGTCTTAAAGTGGCCAAGGTTGAGGACCCCTGGTTTAGATCAGTGTTTTTCAACCTTGACAACAGCAATGCTGGCTGTGGAATTCTGGGAGTTGAAGTCCACATGCCTTAAAATTGTCAAGGTTGAGAAACACTGGTTTAGATTATTGAAGGAGAACTAGCATTTTCCTTGAAGAATCTGAAGTTTAAGAATTGGGAAGAGTATAGCAAAAGTCCCCTTCAATGGGAAAGAAGAGAAGGAGGAAGAGGAAGAGGAGAGGAGAGGAAGACTAAAACCCAATAGCATTGGGAAAAAAAAATCAGCTCGGTACTTGGAGGCCAAGGGTTATTTTCAAATTGTCACATATTTTTTTATATGGAGGTACCCTATACTAAATACTCCAGAAGAGAAAGTGAAGATGTTATAACAATTGTGCTGCCCAGAGATAATTTGGTGAGATGGGTGGCTACATAAATTGAATGAATGAATGACATTTTACTTCCCCAGTTTCTCAAAACCACAATTGTATGCTGGAGAAGTAGCCTGGTTAGGAGGACAGGGAGTGATAAATCCTGAACAATACTGACAGCTCCAGAGCTTCCATTTTAAAAGACAGCAAAAGTTGATTATTGGAGGAGTAAGAGGAGGAGGAGGAGGTGGTGGAGATGGTGGTTACTGGGGCATTTTGTGCTGTGGATGCATCCATTGTATTGGGGACCCCCAGGTGTCCTTGGGGATGGACCCTCTGTGTAATACAACTATATCTGAATTCAGAGTATTGTAAGGAACATTAATTGAATCTGCATGGAAATCTTCATTCATTTTATTGCATTTCCATAATACTGACATTAGAGTAATGCCTTTGGTGTAAAATAGCAGGACAGAGCTTTGAGGAAACACATTGGTAAACTTAGCCATCCAACAGCAGATACTGCAAAATTAATTGTGCAAAAGAGTCACTTCTCTGCAGCCTTCAGTAGAATTCCACTAGAGGGTGGAATTGTGTTCTAAATTAATTTGTGCTTATTAGAAATGCCTCCGGTTCCAAAATCTCCCAGTGTGCTAATGCACAAGACTTCTCCTGTTGCTATAGAAACATATCAGAGCAGAAGATAAATAATTTGTGCCTAACAAGAGACACATTTAATTTTCTTCCCAGTTCTTAATGGTGTGAAGTTTTATCATTTGTAAAAAAAAAAAAAGCACACACACACAAAGATTTTTTTAAAAAACTTTTTGCATTCTTTGTTTGCCTGGATGTAACTGGATATTTCCTTTTGTTGCTTAATCTGAGATCTGCTCCATCATGTTTAGCAAATACAAGTCCCTCATTACTGCCAAAAGGAATCACAACAGATCAGTCTGTCAGACGCTAAGGAATGAAGTGTTAAAAAGCCACCACAGTTGTCTCGTTAATACTTCCTCCTATTTTACTATTTTCGTTCCTTGATGCCCCCCCTTCAAGTCAAACAGTCGTATTTCTTACATTTGGACAACTTCTTCTTTTATATAAGTTTTTATTGATTTTTAATACAATTCAACAGTGCTTATTCAACAAACGTGTTGTCTGAGTTTATCATTCACTAATACAGATTAAATTAAATCCATTTCCGCATAGTCTAGTATTTTTTTTAATTATTTCTTCCTCTGGTGGCATTTCTTCATTTTCCCAATATTATGCGAATATAAGTCTTGCTGCTTTTATTACATGTAAAATCAAATATATACTTTGTTTTTCAAGCTTTTCTGGCATTATACCTAATAAAAAAAGTTCAGGTTTAAAATCTACATGCTTCCCTAGCATCTTTTCTAGTCAAGTTACGTATTTTTGTCCAATATCTCTTTGTTTTAACACATGTCCACCATACATGATAATAAGTACCTGGTTTATGATTCCATTTCCAACATGTATCTAACATATTTTTAAACATTTTTGCTAATCTTGCTGGTGGCAAGTGCCATCTATAAAACATTTGGACAACTTCTATTTCTGCTTATCTTCATCACAGAAAGTGTCAGAAAGTTTAGAAATTTTCTAAGCTACCTCTTTCGCTGAGGTGGGCAAAGAATTGAGGATTGTTCATTGCCTGTGTGAGGGGACAATTCTTGATTAGTGATAGATGAGAAGCCTTCTCGGTGTGGATTTACATGCAGACTTAATCAAATTTGCACCTTCCAAAGTTGTGAAGGTAAAAGCTGCTAGCATGTGCACGCAAAGGAAGAAGTGTGATTTTTCACACAGACTACAGTGCAATTTTGGAGAAATCTATATTTAGGGAAATATACTACGTTAAGTGAAACTTAAAGAACTTTCCCACTTTTGAGAAACAATCACTGGGGAAATTTTTTTCCCTCTTCTTCCTCCTCCCTTTCTTGCTCTTCGGCCAGCATGTCCTGCAAAAGCTCACAGCTAAATCTAAACACATCTTCACTGGATGAGATGTGTGGGTTTTTTCCTCAGGACAAATGACTGGCTAAGCTTCCTGAAGCTTCTGTGAAATGGAGAAAGCTCTGCGTGGAACTCCCTGACAAAGGAATATTCAGACCCATCTAAAAGAGAGGCAATTTAGGCAATGTCTGGCTTAAAGCTCGTCTCTGCTCATCTAAGCTGGGGTATTCATTCACAATATAGCCAGTGAAGTTAATTGACATAACTTGATTCACAGCATTTAAAAAAAAAAAAAAAAGCAGAGGGCAGCAAAAAATAAATAAATTGAAAGGGTGCCTTAAATATTCCTTGATTGGAAAAAAAAATAAAATAAAGGAAGCTACAGTTCCTCTCATTTCACAAAGTAATTACCAGCCAAAAACACGTCACTGGGCTGTCTGGTCTGTTTTTTTGCTGGCAAGCAAGCAATACAATATACTGTCACAATATCTGAGTATATGCAATGGTGTCATTACACAAGTTGTACCCTAAAGCTACGTAAAAGAGACAAACGTCAGAAGTTATCAGTGCTCCATCACGGGAGGTTTTGAAGAAGAGACTGGACAGCCATTTTTCTGAAATGGTATAGGGTCTCCTGCTTGAGTAGGGGGTTGGACTAGAACAGGGGTCCTCAACCCCTGGTCTGTGGACCAGTACCAGTCCGTGGCATGCCAGCAACTGGTCTGCACAAACAAGCAAAGCCCTATTTGCGAGATACAGACAGCACACAAAACTATGCATCCTCCAGTCCACGGAAAAACCTCTCTCCACAGAACTGGTCCCTGGTGCCCAAAAGGTTGGAGACCTCTGGACTAGAAGACCTCCGAGGTCCCTTCCAACTCTTATTCTGTTATTCTTATGGTGCAAGTCTTGCTATAACAGGGCCTGTTTTCCTGCAGTTGTTCTCACCCTTCAAGATAGTGCAGACAAGAAACACAACTGAGTACTACCTCTTTTATTGTAAGGCAACCTGAACGGATTCATGCAAGACTGAAAGTACATTTCTCTCCTCCTTTCATTTTACTCTCTGAAAAACTAGAGAGGGTCTCTTCTGAAATGCTTCCCACACCTCCTTTCCTTCTATGGGCTGAGTGTAGAAAATTAGGTGCCCAGGCAGTTCAAATGAATATATAGGTTTATCGTAAAGCTCTCTAAGAATCTGAATTACTAACAGTCAAAGAGAGTTGGCAGTAGATAAGAGTCAACAGAATTCAAGATGGGCTGGACTTAGATCTCCTGTGGATGCGAAGGGACTTGAGACTGAACATATGCTTGATCCCTCCCTTAGGCTCAGCCTGGTCATCTCCTACAGTATTTTTACACACCGGTTGCTCAGTTCACAGCTCTTCCTCCTTTCTCCAAGGCAGTGGTGGGATTCAGCCGGTTCGCACCATTTCGGCAGAACCGGTAGCTATTTTTTGTTGTCCAGGCCCAGAATGGACTTCCGGAAGCGGCATCCACACAGAGAAATGGTTGTTCACATATTTGAATCCCATCACTGCTCCAAGGTCATTCTCGCATATTATTACTAAAGAAGTTGTTAAGCGAATCGCATGATCATCAAGGGAATCAGGCTTCTCCCGTTGACTTCCCTTTTTGGAAGCTGCCTAGGAAAGTCACAAATGGGGATCACGTGACCCTGGGATGCTGCAACTATGGTAAATATGTGCTGATTGACAAGTGCCTGAATTTTGATCACATGACCATGGGGGGATATTGCAATGGGGGGAGGGAGAAGTGCAAGTCCCGGTCGTAATTCAATATTTTTCAGGGCTATTGTAAGTTCAAACAGTCACTAAACAAATAGTTTTAAATTGAGGAACTTGTGTATATTGCTCTTGTTATAAATTAGAGAGAGAGAAAAAAAATTCCACTTGAAGTTGAGGAACATAAAAGCAAATTATTTAAATTGTGAATTTCACATTTTTCTCAGAGCTTCCATTACAACATTTTGCCTTCTATTTTTAAGGTACAGTTTTTCCTTAAAGTGAAATATCCATAAGCCTCAACATTCAAACCCAGTCTATGACTTAAAACTTTACTGTTTGTAAACCTGGGAATAAAATTACTCTCCTTAGTGTATATTGACCCTGGCTATTGCCAGGATCTTAATGAAAATAAATAAAAACTTTCCAACAGAACCCAAAAGATATATGTTCTATGTGAGGTTCATTTCAAATAGATGTAATTGATAAGATATAAGCCCAACGATAGTCTAAAATCTGGTAAATTAAAAGCACATTCTAATACAGTCAGTTTAACTAATGAATTCCTAGGTGGTCTATATTTTCCCATATATATTTCCTCAATGGCTTATCTTATCCAAAGACAATATTTATATGGGATTAATATTGGAATACTTTGAATAAATAAATTAATCATGGAACAATATTCATTTTAATAACAAATTTATCCCACCAACTTAAAGAATTTTGATCCATCTATTAATATCTAAGGCAAATTCTCTAAAATATGCATTAAAGCATATTTAAAACAGGTCAAAAAACTGCAGACTATAGAAATTACAGGTTAATTTAAATCATATTCATTTGCATAGATTTTTATCCCCTAATTGTTAATTTGTTTTTGGTATTGTTAAGCTGTTGCCTGGAGACTTTGGTTTATAGAGTGACTAATAATTAAAATAAATCACAAACTGTGCAAGTTCTATATTTTGATTCAGTAAAAGAAGTTCATTTACTTGTGATTTTATCTAACTTGAAGAACAGTATATTAAAAACAATTTAAGAAGGCCAGGTGCTTAACAAGCAAGCCAATGAAAGCTTCATTGAAAAACAGGACTATGGAATGAAAATAGTTTCAAGATTTTTTTTAGAGAGAATGACTTCCTAAAATTGGGAGGAAGGAAATTTTGCTTTTGAGGTAAAGGCCTTGCTGATTCTCAACAATCTGATTTCTCTTAATAGCACAGTGATGTGAAGGTCAAAATAACTCCTGTCTGTTTTACTGTCCACTTTAATATGGCAGTATTCCAACCCATTGTTTTTATTATGTTTTTTTAAAGAAAAGACGATCTCTATCTGCATCTGCTTTCATTCACCGTTTCCCTAACATATGGAGCTTATATATGCAACACCCTAATATATACCATTTAATGTAAATTTTTTGGAGAATCCTTTCTTTAAAGCAAAATTCTCTTTGTTGCATAAAACTCCCTGTGTCAGCCATGAAGGATGTAAAATTTCCTGGTGCAAGCACTCTTCTTTTGTATCTTCTTTATGTTTGTCTCTTTTATTGCCTTATATCTGGCCTGTCTAAATCAGGATGACCAGTAGATAGCAGCCAAGAGAGGCAAGAAACCCCCAAGTCTTCTTTGCCATCAAATTTTTGCAACCCAGACGTGAGAATCCTCCCTTTGATGCACAGTTTTAAAAGCATACTCTCTTTTCCACACATGTTTCATGTATAAATATAAAAAGTTAGTAGGAACTTGTGGAAATATGGTGATAAGAACAATCAAGCAGAAAGCAATACCTTAATTAAGGGATTACCAAGAAGAAAACCACAGCCATACCAATATTGGCAGGGCAAACTATTGTATATAAACAGGAAGCAAACCCCACACTCTTCAGAACTGATGATGTTACCTAGTCGGGCAATGAAATGGTCGGCAAGCAAACAACCAAGTTTAAAGAGCCCCAAGTATTCCATAGTTCAGCCCTGAGCTACAGATATTCTATTGGTAACAATTTCCTCACTGAAGAAAATCAGATCCTAGTAGATAACTGTGCTATGACAAAAGTCTGTTTTACAAAGCCACACCTGTAAAAATTCATGACAGATTTTTTTTTTTCATGTTAGAGCAGATATTGATTTCAAACTGGATAAGATAGCTTTATCCAATCAGATGAAAATTGTGTATGACTGGTTTATGGCTTAAAGCAGGGGTCTTCAAACTTGGCCCTTTTATGACTTGTGGACTTCAACTCCCTGAATTCCTCAGCCAGCGTGCCTGGCTGAGGAATTCTGGGAGTTGAAGTCCACAAGTCATAAAAGGGCTACGTTTGAAGACCCCTGGCTTAAAGGATGTGTATATAACTATAACTGAGGTTGGAAGTGAGTAGTATGGATATGGAATTGATGTAAACTGATCACAACTCATAGCTTCCCAAGTACAGTGGTGGCTAAACTCCACAGCCATTGAACTTTATGGATATTCTGTTCATTATTTGAGATGTAACCAGTATGTCTGTGGAGATATTCAGTCATCCAGCTTGCAAGCTATGATCTCAAATTAAGAAAATGGAACTGGCTTTAACTGAATATACGCTGTCTACATCTCAAAGGTGGTTTTTCTAAAGGCAGAGGGACTGTTTTTTTTCTTGAGGAAGAAGAAGATGTTTTGCTTCTCATCTTAGAAACTTCATCGGTTCTGGCAGGATGGTGGGGCAATGGAAGTGCTAACGACCAGATGACTGCAAAGGAATACAATCCTCCCACCCCACCATCCTGTCAGAACCCATGAAGCTTCTTGGATGAGAAAGGAAATGTCTTCCTCAAAGAAAAAAAACCAGTCCAGTTGCCTTTTGATATAGCACCTTTGTGATGTAACCAGCGTGTATTTAGTTAAAACCAATTCTATTTTCTTAATTTGAGATTATAGCTTGCAAGTTACGGTAATTTTAAACTGGTAAAAAGCTTTTCTGGTTGCTGAATCGCAATGCCCATAAAACCTACTGTGTGCATGAAGTTTAGCCCAGTAACAATATAGTTGATGCATTGATGGAGGAATATCCCCTTTGAAGCATCAAGTTAAAGACTTTGAACAAAAAGTGAAGAAAGCAATGGAGGAAGAAAAATTTTCACTCACCAGTGATTAACTACGGAGACTATTCAAAAGGGCCCAGTTTTAGCAACAATTTATTTGTTTTAAAACGTATTTTCTGCATACTGTATATAAAAATAGAATCACAGGGAGAAAATGGAGATTCACACTCTATAGAACACCTAGCAATGAACATCTTGCTGTGTGAAAACCATTGCTCCTTTCTAACTAGCAATATTATAATTTAAATACTAGGAAGAAAAAAATTAAATTGTTGGAGGGGGGAGGAAAGCTCAGGATTATATTTCTTATTTTGAAAAGCATTCGACTGTTTCTTTTATGCCCTGAATGAGTTCAGCAATCTGTTTCCTTAAAGAACTAGAAAATATAGCTTGATAGTAAAAACAGGGCTACCATTTTTTACATTTTAGCCCACAGTGTAGCAATTATTTATTTTCTCAGTGCATCTTGGAAGTAAATTCAAGATTGTGGCACAGAATAACAAGATCAGCCTTTGACTGCATCAGTGCTTCACTTCTTATCTAAAGAAAAAACCGGTGACATTACTGAGAAAACAAATAGTTTAAAATTTATCAATTGTAACTAACATTTAATCACTGTTATTTAAATACTTATTTTAAAAAGTGCCACTTGCGTTTTCAAATGTCACAACCAGAGAAATAGATTCAAATAGAAATAGGAATAGACAGGAATAGATTAAATTCTACTAAAGTATTTCACCTAATTATTTTTTTTCTCATGCGTTCATTATTCAGAGTGGCTGTGTTCAACCACTTGTTAAGCCATGGCTTATTTAACCATGCTTTATTTAATGTGCCACAATTATCATCGTGTATATACCACCTGTGAAACATAAGCAGGGTGACAATAGTTTTAAACCAGGCTAAAAGGTGACTGGATTATTTGTAGTTCAGTATGTTATAAGAACCTATCCATTATCTTAGTAAGTTAGAACCAGATGTTCACGTTAAGCCAAACTATGGTTTATGTCTTTAGATATTAAATGGTATATGGGCACAGCAATTGTACTTTATTAGCTCTTGTATACCACATAATAATTCATTAAAAAGCAAGCATTTTAATTTAATGTTATCTATGAACCAATTTAGTGACCAAAATCACTGGAATTATGACTAGCCCTGATGCTGTTACCTAGTTTGGGTAATGAAATGTCTGCAGGAAAACAAGCAAACTCAGAGAGCATCAAAGACCCCATAATTTAACCCTGAGCTACAAATAAACTCCTTTATCGGCTAATAGATTCAAATGTATACATAAATAATCATGCATCATATTAAACCATCTCAATACTTTTGAGACTATTGTGGGTAGTCAAGATATCAAACAAATATATCTTCAAACAAATCAGCTCAGAGTTGTCACTCGAGACACAAATGATCAGGTTCAAATTATCCTACTCTGGGCACATTATGCAAAAATCTAGCTTGCGATAGTGGTGAATATCTGTAGCTCGGGTGTAGGATAAGGATGAAGGTTCGTTCTCCGAGCTTGTGGGTTAGTTTCCAAATGTTTTATTACCAGGCTAGGTAGCATCTTCAGCAGAGTTTAGGGGATGTCAGTGTCTGTGTTCTTCTGTTTATAAGGGCTTCAGGTGTGGGTGTGTCAGATGTTGGTCTGGTGTTGGGTCTTGTGATGGGTCAGGTGTGACTCATCAGTGAGAATCTTGTGAGGGGGAGGTTACATCAGGTTAGGGTCATTGGGAGGTGAACTGCTGGTGGGGGGAGTAGGGGCTTGGTTGAGGGTCAGTGCTGTCTCTGTTTGGTTGTACGGTTGATTTGAATTCTGAGGGGCTCATAGGCTGGTTATAGATCAATGTATCTGTTGATAGACTTGCTTGTGGAGTGCCTGACTTCGATGAATTCATGAGCATGGCTGGTGGTAGCGTGGCTGATGATTTTTGTGTTGCATCAGATCTGAAGATCTAGCTTTTCTGGAGAAGGCTGTAATTCTGGGAGAGGTACAAGGAAAGAGAACGGCCATAGCAGCAAAGTGGATAGACTATTACAGTGATGATGGGAGTGCCATCGGAAGAGCTGAAGGACCAGGTTAAGGCGGACCAGATCATCATGGAAAAAAAAATCTATCTCTGTGGTTGTTTAGAGTTGACCACAACTTGATGGTACAGAATGAATGAATGAATGTGATTTATTTAATAATCTTCAGCCGGCTATCCAGTATGCCAAAGGATTTTGTACCATGCAGTGTTCCAATAAAAGTGTGTTCAGATACCAAAAAGTAAGGGGCCCACATTGGACAGGCATTCTACTGTACAGAACATGTTCCTTTACTTGAAGAGACCAGTCCAACCTGGCAGATTTCAAGATCAAGAGTCCTAAGTCCTAAAACTTGCCAACAAAACTGGCTGTGTCTGAATTAACTTATTTGTAAAAAAATGTCTCATGGGACCTTATCAGGTTTTTGCAGAACTCTATAATTCTATAGAATGCAGTTTATAGAAACTGGTCCAGAACAGTGTTGCTTTCTCTTTGTGTTTGAATTTGAGTATATCCCAAAGCAAGCCTTTCTGAAACTTTTCCCTGTGAATCCAACCCCTCTGTACCCCTCTGTCCTCCACCAAATTCTGATATGATGCCCCTGATGATTAAGCTGACGATTAAACCAATTAAAACTTGCAGCCTTGGCCATTTGGCAACATTAGAATGAAATTTAATTGGCTGTAATTAGTTACCGCAGAGAAGAAAAGTTGGTTTGCAGGGTTTTTTTTTTTTTTTGGAAGCCTTGTTACATGAAGGGGAAAAAAAATGGAATGCTATCCAATGGTGCAACCATTTTAATTTTGCCATTAAGCAAACCGGAACAACAATAAGCATGGAATAAAGGGAGAAAAGAATGAGATGATTCGGTTGAAACCTTGAATATCGTCTCTTGCTACCCTTTTTTTTTTCTTGGTGCACCTTGTCAAGGAGTCAATTATCTCCTCCGAGTGTCCATGCATCTTCCCTTCCGCCTTCATTGAAATATTCTGATATCCATGCACAAATGCACACACTGGATTTGTCTTTTATGCCAAGATGAAAGAGCTGCCGATGGTGTTCTTTTCCGTTTTTCAAAATGAGCAGAATGGCCCTTGTGTTTCCGATAAGGGGGCTCTGGCTGTAGCTTTCATCCTGATCCGAAGCTCCTAGAGGTTTCCCTATTCGTTAACCTCTTCGCTGAACCGAATATGCCTCTGATTTGCTAATTAGGTACAGTCTAAGCTTTAATAAGTCTTCAAGATGCCTCTTTGGGAATAGCAAGGTTCAAAGGAAGAAACAGTGAGGAGCTTTTATCCATCTTTTACCTGGAACTAGCTTTGATAAAAGGCCAAGTCTCGCATCTCGGTGGGTAAAGTAAACTCTGCAGAAGATAAAATATGGAGAAGTCTTAAAAGCTGAGTTTAAGGGGCACGTTTCCCCCCTTCCTGGACAGCTCTTTTTTTTTAAATCATTATTTTTCTTCTCCAAATGCTCCAACTGGACTGCCGACTAGCAGTTGATAGCAGACTTGTAAACGTTGACCTATGACCAAGTTGGAAACAGAACATTTATCATAAATTCAACCACCCAGGATCCTTTTAAGACTTTAAGAGATGGAGACCGGAGGAGAGGGAGGGTTACTGAGTGTTCCTTTCTTCTCACTTCATCTTTTGCCAAAGGACCTTTCCCCCCCCCTCTTTTTTATTTTTTATTTTTTGCCCCATTGGAGTCAAAGGTATCTCAACAGGAGGTTCTGGAGAACCATCATACTGGAAGTGTATTATATTTCAATAGACGTAATTTTATTGCTTGAATGTAGAGTATGGATCCCCTCAATCATTTTCAATGCTTAATCACAGCACCCCAAGACATTTATTAATGTATTTATTTATTGAAATTACTCTGGGTTTCTATGGAAGGAAGGGCAATCCAGAAGTCATAACACCACACGGTAAGTGCCCGGTTGTTCAAATGGGAGTTAATGGGAACGTAGGAAGGCAGAAGAGGTCACAGTGTGCTAAAAAGAGATTGTCTCACTTTGCCAAAATGTCCAATTTTGCTTAGGGGAATTTCATTAAAATCTCCCCTCGTGTTGAAAGAAGGTTCAAAAGCCAGTTCTGCTTTGTCAAACTGAAAATGGGCTCATAGAAAAAAAAAGAAGAAAAGAAATACTAATATGGTGAATTTCTCTGTCCGGTATGGAACAAATATCTCAGCATGTTTTGAAACTGGGACTTTCCATCAAGTGCAGTGAAACACAATGCACACAATCAGCACATTTTACAATATTTTGCGATGTTTTGTAATTGCTTCCTTACTGTGGATAATATCATTTTTCTCTTGTTCTAGGTGCCCTTTTATAGTTCTTTTTTTTTAAACAGTGACTGTTTCTTCAGCTCTGACTACATGACAGGGAATGGAAGGATTTATATTCCTTGCAGACAGCTGGATGACTGAGAATCTCCATAGACATTTAGCTATGCACTTTGGAATGAAGACCCTTCAAATGGTGCGGGAGTATGAACGGATTTCCAGAAAACACTGCAGACTACACGAACCATTTGTGCCTCAGTTTGAGATGCAGACAACACAGACTCATCCCCAACAGCCTGTGCCTCTTTTCAACAGTGAAGGGACACAGGGCAGAAACCATCCTGCAGCCAAGAAGGCTCCACACCCATTTGCACTACTCAGGTGACCCTGAGGACACAGGTAAACCTCCAAGTGCCTCAATGATTCTCTAAAAGGATGCAAATGACCAGCTGTCTGCAAGGAATATAAATCCTTCCATTCCCCACCATCCAGTCAGAGCTGAAGAAGCTTCTTGGATGAGACTCTAAACATCTTCAAAGAAAAACAAGAAAGTCCAGTTGCCTCCTGAAAAAGCACCTTTGGGATATTGCCTGCTGGCTACATGCAAGTGCCTAAGCAGACTGGGGGGGCTGTCTCTGGGCTTATCCCCGCCCAGTCAGGATGGCTTCTTGGTGTTGAGACTTCACAGGAGGCGCAGACCACCAACTCTGCTTTGTGTCCTAAGCCTCTGCATATGGATCATATGCTAATCATGTCTGTTCAATACTTAGGGGTGAAAGGCCCTACAGTATATCCTGTTACAGATTCCTCGGGCCATACAGTCTCCTTGTTTACAGTTCTGTCAAAAGAAATCAGGGATGTTTTTATAACAGGGAAAAGGCAGAGCGGGGTAGGGGGTGGGGGTGTAAAAGCAAAATAGAAGTGTGCAGGAACAGGCTTGCTTTCTCCCCAAGCTGTTATTAGTCTTGGGAGGAAGCCAAGGAAAGGAGAGGTTACCTACTAACTTAACATCTGTGAACAAGAGGTTACACTGGGCCCAAAACTGAAGTTGGGTCTCAACTCCACCCGGTTTTTCTATCACCTCCCAGGTAGGGCTCCTCTCTAGGCTTTAAGAGAAAGGCTGCCTACACTGGATAGAACAGATTAGCAAATTGAGAGACAGCTTTGGTCTTGTTTCTATCCACTAAGGAAAAGGATGGGAAGAATGGCTGCCACGACCAAAGCCATTTCCTGGATTTAGTTCCTACAAGTTGCAAACGAGTACTGTACCTGTTTGGTATAGTGGTGAAGGCATGAGGCTGAAACGAAGAGACAGTGAGTTCTAGTCCCACCTTAGCCACAAAGCCGATTGGGTTGGCTTTGGAAGAGTCCTTCTTTCTCAGCCACTTCGGAAAAACCTTGCCAAGAAAAATATAGGGACTTGTCCAGGCAGTGGCCAGGAGTAAAAAATTGACCTGGAGGGAGGGAGGGAGGGGGAGAGAGAGAGAGAGAGAGAGAGAGAGAGGGAGAGTGAGTGAGTGAGAGAGAGAGAGAGAGAGAGAGAGAGAGAGAGAGAGAAGCACACACACATACACAATGTTGTAACTACCTAGACTTTAATCACATGACCTTGGAACGCTACCAGTAGTGGGATTCAACAGGTTCGCACCACTTCGGCAGAACCAGTAGTTAATTTTTTGTTGCCCAGGGCCAGAATGGACTTCCGCAAGTGGCATCCACACAGAGAACCAGTTGTTCACATATTTGAATCCCAACACTGAATGCTACAATTGTTGTAAATACATGCCAGTTGCCAAGGACTCAAATTTTGATCACACGATACAGTGATGGTCGTAAGTGCAAGGATCAATTATAAGCACCTTTTGTTAGTGCTGTTATAACTTTGAACAGTCACTAAACAAATTATCGTAAGCTCTAGGACTACCTAGAGCTGACAGTCCTTGAGATACTTGAAGACATCTCCCTGCAATCTTCTCTTCTCCGTACGCAATCCCTTCAGGTGTTCCTTAAAGCTTTTCCTTCCAGGTTATCTTAGTTGCTATCCTAAAGTGTGGTGTCTAAAATGGTCTGACCAGAATAGAGAAGAACAATTCCTTCTTCTTCAAACTGAAAGTTTACATTTGGGGGAGGGGGAGAACGAATCACATCTCTTGGATAGTGTACAAAAATATCTAGAATTGTAGTATCCCGAGTTTGTGCAGCAGCAGGTACTTTCACATAAAAACTTATGGCAACATTGGATTCACACCAAATCTTAAAGTTGTTATTTGCTGATACTTGACTCTCTGTCACCCAATGGACCCAAACTGAAGGAATCATATATTACCCAAACCGATTTATGATTTATGGATTTGATTAGATGGAGATCACCAGGAACTTGTAGAGTTATAATATAGACAAAGTGGGAAGTAACAACACAAATCTAAGAAAAAGACAATGGAAACTGAAGGGAAGTCATGAGGATTAAGATCAACTCAAGGCACTTTTTGGTTTTGATTCAATATGTCATGGGAACTAAGCCATTATTATCAAGATTACCTGAAGGAGGCTGTCACATTAACCCAGAATGTGCTTTATCTGGGAGGATAGTATGTTGTTTGAACAGAGGGTCTACATTTGTTAAATTGGCTTTCATATTTAATATTTTTTGTGTGGCCAGGGTTATACTAGCTATGCTTCTACTAAGGCTTTTTCCACAGCTACTTATTATGAAGGTGCAACTTAAATGTCTGTCTTTTTAACTTCTTCCTGTGTGCCTATTACTAAATGTTATTTCCCAAACGGACCTACAAGAGTTATGAGGGAAAGTTCAGCTATAAAATTTCTCTCTTCAAAGAACAAAATAAAGAAGACCCAAAGATACTGAAGCTATATGCCAGATTTTTCTGCTCATTTTCATGTACATCTGGAAAATAAATAGGGTTATAAAGAGGGCCAGAGTGGGATTGATTGTTTTTTGTTATTGACAAGGGTTGGATTTTTAATTGTTTGTTATATGGTGGAAAAGATTTTGTCTATTTATTTTTTTCCTCATAAGGCAGTACAACAACAGGACTGGAAATCTGATAAGCATAAAGGCAGATTATGTCCAATTCCTTTTTGTACAGTTTTACATATCAATGCTGCTCAGTTTTAATGTTTTCATCGTGGTGATTTGTGTCGTTTGCATTGTTTTTACAGCACTTGGATCTGGAATCTGTTTGAATAAAGGACAGCATAGTTTTAAAGACAAACTAAACAAGCTATTTTATTTTATTTTATTTTATTCCTTCTTGTGTAATACTGACTCTTCAAGTATATACAGTATGTATGACTGTGTCTATAACAAAACATTGGTTTTTCTCAAGCACGCACACTCCGTGAGACTGAAGTTCAAATATCTGCAACAAACAATGGACCTAGGTATTTGCAAGACCGCCTCCTACCAAATACCTCCCTTCGACCAGTCCGCTCCCACAGAGAGGGCCTCCTTAGGGTGCCGTCGGCCAGTCAATGCCGGCTGGCGACCCCCAGGGGGAGAGCCTTCTCTGTGGCAGCTCCTGCCCTCTGGAATGACCTACCCCCCGACCTACGTACAACTGCGGACCTGNATTTCGTGCGGCCGGCCTGGCGTAGTCTTAATTAGGTTTTAGTATAGGTTTTTATATGGGGTATTTTAGAGCAGGCCTTTATTTATTTAATTTGATTTTAGAATAGATATTTATTGTGATTTTTATTATCGCCTGTTCACCGCCCTGAGTCCCGTAAGGGAGATAGGGCGGTATACAAATCTAAATAAACATAAACAAAACATAAACAAACAAACAGTGATTTTCAATACTGCAAAAATCTGAAGACTTTTGACTTCCGCGTGCAAAGGCAGTAGACCCTATGAAATATCATCTGCAGACGTCTACAGGATTAATTCCTGGCAGCCCACAGCTTTGCAACATAAGGATCTTCACACAGCTGGAGTGGTCTGGAAGCCAATGTGCATGTGTGGCCCACTGAAGAAACAATTAAAGGAAAAAGAACAGCAGCTTGACCACCAAGGCTTAGAAGGGAAAGAGAACTGGCAAAGAGGCTGGCTTTACGGAAAAATGTCAGTGGTACATTCAGACTCTGGGAGATGGAATTACCTAATAGTTGTCTCCCTCTTCTTTTTATTTTTGCACGCGAGATTGAGAGCTTTCCCCTTCTTTGCATCTCACTGCTGCATCCACATGTCCCAGCAATCATTCTTTTGTCTGTTGTGTCCTCATGACATTGCTTCATCTAATCCCCACCCACACCCAAGGCAGCCTTAAGTCATTGTTAGTTGCACCAATGTTGCATAATCCTAGAATTAGTGGTGCTAATGGCTAAAATCTGATGCACGTCACTGTCCTTTCGGCTGGTGGCATACTTTGGTGACCCCAGAGAACGGGACCCCTTCAGCATCCATTGGCGCCTTTCAGCTGGTGGGGAGGGGCATATCTCCTCCCCTCCAGCCTCTGGTCATTGTTTTCCAGGGCCATTCAGTTTGGAGGTAGCATTTGAATCCAGTTCTTTCAATCTAGGTATACACCACAGAGGCCTGGATCAGCTTGAATGGCAGCTGATCAACCGTGTAGGGATGGTTCTGCTGAAACGGGAGAGGGCATATCTGTCTTTAACAGTTTGCTTCACAACACTTCTTGAATCTGGTGGCTGTGTTGTTGTTGTTTTTTACTGTTTTTGAACACTGGTTTAGAACTCTTTTAGTCTAGCGTTAAACCGATGTCCAGAAGGAGCCCGAATGTTATCAGTCGCACAAGAATGGACACATTTGGACAGATAGCTGTTTTTTCATTTTCACTTCTCTCCTCACCTAGCCTGCATTAAGGAGAGTGATTAGTTGTTTTCCAAAAGGTTAGTGATGTTTGATGGGAAGGGAAAAAACTAAGGAAATTCTAGAAATGCTGTCCAGTCCTTAATATACCCAGTACCCTATAAATAAGGAGAACAAATGGGCAGCTTACAATTTTAAATGATAAAACAATTAAAGCAGTTTTTTAAAATATTCAAACAATATTAATAAGTACAAATAGCAGCCATGATGATTAGTCAACTAATAAAAAAAAAACAAGTTACGGAGCCCTTAACACATTTGTGTGTCCTCAGGCTCAGGTAGACAGCCAAATTGGAAGGTGTCTGCTAGCCCCTTCTCAGAACCGTAGTTCATGCAAACTTTTAACGAAACATATTTATTCATTTGCAAAATGCAGATGGCTGTCTTTCTTAAATACAAAACTCTTGTCGTGGTTCCAGCTGATGAAACTCTTCAAAGAACTTCGAGGCATTGTTTACCTTAAAGAATCTTTATTCGAGTGGCATAACATCGGCACGTACATAGTTGAAGCCAAAATCTGGATTCCCCTCCCCTGAACACATAGTATCAAAGCACAATTCCCTCCTCTAATTTACGGTCACAAATCACATTCTCCAATTAGTTTGAAATGCAGACTTTCCTTGCAGATCTCCAACCCGCCACTTCTTATCATCTTTTATTTCAAACAACCTTGAATCACACACTATTACGATCTTGTTATGTCTAACTAATTCCCATACACATTCTTCCTCCCCCCCACCAGTTTCATCTAATTCTAACTCTAAGAGTAATACACAAGTTAAGGAAAATGGCTGCATTTCCATATGTTGTCAATGCAAGAACATTCGCTGTTAGCAGCATTGACAACTCTGGGTAGTTGATCTAGTACAGGTAGTCCTTGACTTACAACCACAATTGGGTCCAAAAATTTCTGTGGCAAAGTGAGACATTGGTTAAGTGAATTTTGTCCCATTTTACGAGCTTTCTTGCCACAGTTGTTAAGTGAATCACTGCAGCTTGTTAAGTTAATAACAAGGTTAAGTGAATCTGGCTTCCCCATTGACTTTGCTTGTCAGAGGGTTGAAAAAGGTGATCACATGACCCCAGGAAACAGCAACAGTCATAAATATGAGTCAATGGCCAGGTGTCTGAATTTTGATCACGTGGCCATGGGGATGCCGCAATGGTTGTAAGTGTGAAAAATGGTCATAAGTCACTTTTTTCACTGCTGTTGTAACTTTCAGCAGTCACTAAATGAACTCTTGTAAGTCAAAGACTATCTGTACAAAGAAAAAAGCCAAAATCTTGTATTACAAATTCAAAAAAAACAACAAAACACCACCGAATGCCGGGGGCGGGGAGTCATTCTTAGTAGCCTTTTGGAAGATCAGAAGGGCCAGGACCCTCCAAATCTCAGGAAAGGACAGAGAAGGGTCAGCCTCTTTCATAGAAGGGACTTTGAGTTTGCGCACTCTTTTGGAACTGCTGAGATGGGTAGAAGTCCTCAAAGGCGCTACTAGACTCCCGATTTTTGACCACTATAGACTAACATGGCTCCCCTCGTGCAAGATTTGATAGTTAAAAGCAGTGGTGGGATTCAAATATGTGAGCAACCGGTTCTCTGCGTGGATGCCACTTCCGGAAGTCCCTTCTGGGCCTGGGCAACAAAAAATTAGCTACCGGTTCTGCCGAATTGGTGCGAACCAGCTGAATCCCACCACTGGTTAAAAGGAACCATCAGAATGGGAGTCAGGTACACACCTGCTTGAACCAGAAGGTGGAGAAGATAATAGCCCTTTCCCCAAAGCTTGCAAGTAGTCCTCAATAGAGCTACCAGATCTTCTGATTTGTTTCATACTCTGCCACTCCCTGTGCATTCCTCTCAAAGCAGAATGCAAGAACAGTTAGTCTTTGAATTACAGTCCTTTGCTTAGCAACCCTTCAGAGTTGCAATGGCAGTGAAAAAAGTGATTTATGACCATTTGCTGCACTTGTGACCATTGCAGCATTCCCCACAGTCATGTGATCAAAATTTAGGTGCTTGGCAATCTGCATTTACTTACAACAGTTGCACATCCTGGAGCCATGTGACGATCACTTGTGGCCTTCCCCTCCAGTTTCCGATCAGCAAAATCAATGGGGGAAGCTGGGTTTGCTTAATGACTGCACGATTCACTTAATGACTGCAATGATTTATTTAATAACCGTGGCAAAAAAGTAGTCAAATCAGGCACAATTCACTTAACAACTGCCTTGCTTAGCAGTCCCAACTGTGGTTGTAGGTCAAGGACTACCTGCGCTTGTTCCTCACTCAAATATCCCTTTGTCACTTTGCATTTAAAAATAAAGATGCTATCATATGTTGAATATCACAGCCACTGATCTTCAGTTCAGTGTATTCTCTTTCTGAAGAATAAATGCCAAGAGTGATCTATAGCAGGAAACTGTTGACTTTGTGCTCTGATAGTAAATGTTGGGTGATTTCTTCCAGACAATGTGGATGGGATATTAGAAGAGGGAGTCAAGCTATTCTCCAAAGAACCTGAAGGCAGGACAAGAAGCAATGGATGGAAACTAATCAAAGAGAGACACAGCCTAGAACTAAGGAGAAACTTCCTGACAGTTAGAACAATTAATCAGTGGAACAACCTGCCTCCAGAAGCTCTGAATGCTCCAACACTGGAGGTTTTTAAGAAGAGATTGGACAACCATTTGTCTGAAATGGTATAGGGTTTCCTGCCTGAGCAGGAGGTTGGACTAGAAGACCTCCAAAGTCCCTTCCAACTCTGTTATTCTGTTCTGTTCTGATCCTCTTTAATAAAAGTTGTGATACGTTCACCCTCCAAAGACTGCTGGATTTTAAACTTCCTATCACCCACAGGCAGTATGCCAGGAAGACAGAAGACCAGAACTGGAATCTACAATATCTAGAAAAAGAAGATTTGGAAGACCATAGTTTTTCCATCTTAACTAAACCAGATAGACCTGTAATTCACTGTAGCAGATAAGGGCATAAAGTCATACAGTTCAAATATTTGCTTTGCCTGAAGAAGGCTTTGGTGCATCACAGAAGCTTGCAGCTGTTTAACCTACAGGGTGTTACGATGAATTTATCTTTGCATTGCTGATGCTTTATTCCTGTTTATATGAGGTCAGAGAACATCAGACAAATGATTAAAAAAACCAACAAGGAATCTTTTAGTACCTTAAAGACTGACCAATCTGTTAGTACTGGGAAATAAGTCACAATAAAATCAAGTTTCAAGGATCTACACATTTTGGACTTCATTTGTTTAATTCCTTAAGGGATTTATTTGTTTTTGTGGAACTGTGTTGCATGAACCCAATAACTGCAGATTCTAAACCATTGCTGACCCGTACTTTGCAAACTCAGTGATTTATTCCACAAATTATAGTTAAACAAACTATAGCTTACAATAAGATGTAAACATAGTCTCTGTCTTGTTTTTGCTGCAGCTGATTAAGATAGTTGTCATTCTCTAGAAATACATAAGGATGGTTAAGGTGTAACCACTTCCCATGTAGGATGTAGAAACTCCACAGCAGTCAAAACTCCCTGCTGACTTTAGTAAGAGGTGTAAGTTTATTTAATGAAGGTATTCACAAGGTTTGGAGGTGTTAATGACTGCATAAGTATTGGAGACCCTTTGAGCTTTCTCAGTATCCCTCTTCCACTCCACCATCTGGTTTACGTCAATTTGTTAACACAGCTGGAAAAAATTGATATGCAAACAAGAAAAATCCAAGTTGGTCTTTGTCTTTAAAATCTAATCAGTGCTTCCAGTGGTGCTGCTAAAATAATTAGAGGATGTGTCATCCAAGAGACAGACAATAAATGAATCATTTTTAGGGAAGAAAAATAATGCCTAGGATCTCTGGTGCAATTGGACTGGTGCATTTGGAGAGGAAAATGGAAGAAGATTGATGTTAAATGGGACTGGAACGTGGAGGAAGAGGAAGATGAGGATCATGAAGGCTCTGATCCTTGAATAAATCTATTCCTACTTAATCTAAAGATAACACTTGAAAATAAAACAAAACAATGCCTTTTGTTTTCAGTAAGTGTAAGCTTTTACCAAATTGTAGGCTGGGTCACATCAACCCAGAGATCAAGGCTCACAAGGTGTTCTTTTATGTTTAACTCCTGGGATGGCAAACAGAAAGTTTGGCTACCATAATTTTAAATTGCTATGGCTGAAGCTGGTTATAGAAAAAGAACCAGGCCAAGAGACCACAATGCTGGGCTGCATAAACAGAGGGATAGAATCAAGATCACGTGAAGT
>NW_015389116.1:0-25280 GCF_001527695.2 Protobothrops mucrosquamatus | reverse complement strand
CCTCCAGAAGCGGTGAATGCTCCAACACTGGAAGTTTTTAAGAAGAGACTGGACAGCCATTTGTCTGAAATGGTGTAGGGTTGGACTCGATGACCTCCAAGGTCCCTTCCAACTTTATTATTATTATTATTATTATTATTATTATTATTATTATTATTATTATTATTATTATTATTATTATTATTATTATTATTATTATGTTTAGATTGTAATAAGAATAAGTGTTCTAGGTGGACACTTGCGTTGCATAATTGCTGCATTCCAAAAAGGGCTTAATAACAGGTGGAGATAAATGTTTACTTTGATTTGATTTCATTCAAATGTTGTTAAAATTAAATGCAATTACTATGATTATCTGTGTGTTTTGAAGTAAGTCTCCACTCTGATGCATTAAAAAATGTGAAGAAATAATTTGCAAGTCTATGGAACTTTATCAAAAAATTTGGAAGTAGGCAGATGTGGTCCGAAGTCCCAAGTTGGAATGGGACAGGGCTAACTTACTGTGGGCAATTTGCTGTCGCCAACATACCATGGCCTACTCACCTTGGGACAATTCAACAAATACAAAACTTAAATTAATTTTTTTTATTATAAAATTTTTATTAATTTTTATAATTGAACAGCAAATACCAATATGATGCATCTACATACACAAGCAAAAAAGATAATCCTACTCAATATATTTTCGGAGACGCTCGGCAGTCTCCCCCTTGCCTCCACCCTCATTCACTTTCCTCTCCTTCCTCCCCCTAGACCCACAACCTCTCCTCCTTCCCTCTTACCACCTCCCTACATCCCCTCTCCCTTCTTAACCACCTCATTGAGTGCAGTTTGGGGTACCAGCCGAGCATCTCCTCTTTTCAATACAATTCCATTATTTACCTATAATAATTAAATACATCAATTTTTATAATTTCCCAAAACTTAAATTAATTTTGATGGAACCCTGGCCAAATAATAATAATAAAATAAATTAACCCAGAAATAGAAGAGTTACAATAATTTTGACAAAAATGTGGTCAATGATAAAAGTAATTGACTGAAATGATTAATACAGCTTTGAATTGGCCTACGGCAAGTTGTCCTGTGGCAAGTTGGCCGCGGCAAGTTGGCCGTGGAGAGTCAGCCATGGTGAGTTAACCACAGCGAGTTGGCTGTGGTGAATTGTCCTAGACCAGGGGTAGGCAACCTTGGCTCTTTTATGACTCGTGGACTTCAACTCCCAGAATTCCTGAGCCAGCATGGCTCAGCTTGGAAACTCTCTCTTTCCCCTCAGCATGGCTGGCTCAGGAATTCTGGGAGTTGAAGTCCACGAGTCATGAAAGAGCCAAGGTTGCCTACCCCTTGTCCTAGACCCATCCCAAATGTATATATCCATTTAGAGCTGGATGAGGAATGTCAGATAACATGGTCAAAAAAATATATATCTCAAGATAAACTTGTCCTTTTAACATTGAAGCTTTTGGGATGACCTTCAGACAGTTGTTCTCACTTGAGCCTGGTTTATCTCACAAGGTAGTTGTAAGAGTAATGTGAGATGTAAAAGTGGAAAGAGTAGCAGGGAAGAAGTCACCAGGAATGGCTTGAAGGAAGGCGAGCTAAGAACCAGTCATAAAGAAAATCAGGTTATACAGAATACTGTTTACCTTGGACTAGATTCCTGAAGTAAGCTAAGAATTAGAGATCCATTAAATTTCTATAATGAATTCTGCAGATTTTCCACACTGGTATTTGTTACAGGTTCTCTTGAAGAAAGACTCTGCAGGTGTGTAAATCAGCCTTCTGCCACCCTTGAAGTATCTTAACCAACTGAATCTCTGTGTCTTTAGATTTCACCAGCCAGTAGCTATATATTTTCAGAGAAAACCTAGAAATAAGCTAATATAAAAGAAAAAACACCCATAAGAATTCATTTATATTTTTTAAAAAAAACTTTGCCTGTCACGTTTAGTGAACTTCCAGATGACCAGATTTTCTGTTATCCAACTTTTCTTATTTTACTATAAAACTGCAATGACAACTGTCATCCAATCAGTACTAACTGTTTATTAGATGTCCCCTCAGGCTGGAATACATTGGAATACAAGATATTGAAATGCAGACACATTTGTGACCGCATTCACTATGGAAGATTTCATTTCTTCCTTGGCAGAACATTCATAATGAAACAGGAATATTCTGAGAAATCTCATGATGGAAGGGTTCAGTCACAGGACCATCTGATCAGCAGAGGTAGGACCATCTTGTTTTATTGCTGGAACCACACCTTCTCCGTGAGTGTGGGTGCTGGGCAAAAAAGGAAGAAGGAGAAAGCAAGGATGGAAGGAAGGAAGGAAGGAAGGAAAGAAAGAAAGAAAGAAAGAAAGAGGGAGGGAGGGGGAGAAAGGGAAGGGAAGGGAAGGGAAGGGAAGGGAAAGGAAAGGAAGGGAAGGGAAGTGAAGGGAAGGGAGGAAGGAATTACCATTAGATCATTTCAAATGAAGTGCTAGACAAGAGTTTGTGCATCGGGAAGGAAGAAAGGAAGGAAGGAAAGAAAGGAAGGACGGAAGTGAGGAAGTGAGGAAGGAAGGAAGGAAGGGAAGGGAAAGGAAGGGAAGGGAAGAAAGAAAGAAAGAAAGAAAGAAAGAAAGAAAGAAAGAAAGAAAGAAAGAAAGAAGGAAGGAAGGAATTACCAGCAGATGAATTCAAATAATGTGATCGCCATGGGGATAAAAAAATCAGTGCCTTGTTCTACACAGGGAATAATTTAAGAAAACAGATGTTTGACAGGAAACTGTAAAAGAAGAAACCCCTAATAGAAATGTGGTTCAAGCACGTTCTGTGTTGATATTAGAAAATAGCAAACAACCTGGGGGAAGGAAATGGAGAGCAGATGAATCTAATTGTCATTGTTTAATTAGATTTTAACTTTAGAGGCAGGTTTGGCATTGAACCTGCCCTGAAAACCTATCTGCAGCAGCTATAGTAGTATCTGTTTTCCTTACAGTCTGATTCCCACGTTCAGCTCTCCTCATCGGCATACACAAAGCCTGGGAAAGGCTATTTCTCATCCAGTTGTTTAAAGCACGATGGCATTCAGATTTATTTGCCTTGTTAATTAACAATGACAATACTTGGGCTTACTTCTATCAGTATGGAGAAAAAGCACAGTTTTGCACACACATGTTAACATCTGCTGACTTTGTAAGTTGATTCCTGGGAAGTCTTGTATACAGTCTATTCACCATTTCGTCTTGAGAAATACGTGGCTGTAAAATGGTTATTGTGATATGTGCTTCTTAATTTTCAGTTTTGCATGTTTACCTGGAGAGATCTCAGTACTTTTGGGGACAGAGAAGAAATAATGGGTTTTTTTTCCAAGCCTCTCTTCTGCGGTAAAGGGACTCATACATCATTCTAAGCTACAGTTTTCTTAAGCGTCATTTTATTAATGATATGAATGATTCACAACCGGCTGGATTCTCCCATTGCAATAAGCCATAAATCATAAACATTTGGGCAGGAGAAGGGAAGGGGTCAGTGATTCAGAATGACCTACTTGGATCTTTAAGTAGTGAAGTTTTAAGAGTATTCTTTGTTTTTCTTTTTTTTTTTTAAAAAAAATGGTTAAGCATATTTAAGGTATTACTGTATGTGTTCCCTGACTCAAATGTTGCCTTCCCTTCCCTCCACCCTTAAAATACAAATGTTTTATATTAAACAGCTTCCATGTACTATAATGATAATGTGTATTTTAATAACTTTTATTTTTGTTATAGGTAGTCCTTGACTTCTGACCACAATTGGGACAGAATTTCCACTGATAAACAAGGAGATTGTTAAGTGAGTTCTAACAGATTTTATGATCTTTTTTGCTAGGATTGTTAAGCAAGTCACTGCAATTGTTAAGTGAATCATGTGGTTGTTAAGTGAATCTGGCTCACCCCCCTGGCTTTGCTTGTCAGAAATCAACTGGGAAGATCACAAATGGTGATCACATGACTCTGGGATGCTTTAACCATCATAAATACACGCCAGTTGCCAAGGCCCTGAATTTTGATTGCATGATCGTCGGGATGCTGTGATGGTCTAAAGTGTGAGGACCGATTGTAAGTCATTTGTTTTTCCCAGTGCTGTTTGTAGCTTTGAATAATTGTTAAATGAATTAGTGAAGGACTACCTGCATTTGTGTTTGACAGGAATGCATGGGGAGTGGCAGACCAAACTCTGAAATAAATCAGAAGATCCCATACATGGAGCATTGGTGACTCTGATGGATTGAGAGAGAAAATATAATAATAAGAACAATAATAACAACAACAACAACAACAACAACAACAAAACAACAACAACAATAATAATAATAATAATAAAGTTGGAAGGGACCTTGGAGGTCTTCTAGTCCAACCCCCTGCTCAGGCAGGAAACCCTATACCATTTCAGACAAATGGCTATCCAGTCTCTTCTTAAAAACTTCCAGTGTTGGAGCATTCACCACTTCTGGAGGCTGATTAATTGTTCTAACTGTCAGGAAGTTTCTCCTTAGTTCTAGGTTGCTTCTCTCTTTGGTTAGTTTCCATCAGTTGCTTCTTGTCCTGCCTTCAGGTGCTTTGGAGAATAGCTTGACTCCCTCTTCTTTGTGGCAACCCCTGAGCTATTGGAACACTGCTATCATGTTCCCCCTCATCCTTCTCTTCATTAAACTAGACATACCCAATTCCAGCAACCGTTCCTTATATGTTTTAGCCTCCAGTCCCCTAATATGATGGACGTATCTTTAGTGTGTACTACAGAGAAATTTGCATAACACTTTTATGTCTCCAATATTGACAAGGCTGACAAACCTCAGTAATCAGGTATATTTGCTAGTGATGCTGATGAATTAGGGACCTTCAGTAAGATGTAAAGTTTCTTCCTTGGGTACTGTAAATTATAAAACTTGCCTCGAACTGGTTAAGAATAACAGTTGACAAATTTTGTAAATACCGAGAAGAGGTTTTTATCTCAGAATTTATCTCAGCTCTCTAACTAGGGTTAATTTTGTAGCTGCTATCACTGATGATTTGTAAGTTCTATTTGCTTAAAAAAACAGCCTGTTACAGTTACATTTGTAGAATATTTTGCGGATCATAAAACTCTCATTTGGATTGTTCTGAAGCTTTTCATGGGCTCAGAATGGCCAGACCTGAAAGGACTTGCTTTTTCTTAGACTCAGAGATGAAAAACAGAATTTGTAACTGCTTTTGTCCAGTAAATATGGCAAAACCTGTACTCACAGAAGATGACAATAGCATGTAGGCTTATATACAGCCCCATAGGGCTTTACAGCACTCTCTGGGCATTTTACAATGTCAGCATATTGCTCCCAACAATCTGGGTCCTCATTTTACTGACTTTGGAAGGATGGAAGGCTGAGTCAACCTTGAGCCCTGTCAGGATCAAACTCCAGGCTGTGGGCAGAGTTTGCCTGAAGTGTTGACTCCTGGCCTGGATAAATCCCTGCAGTTTTCTTGCCAAGATTTCAAAAGTAGTTTCCCCTGACTTTCTTCTTCCTAGGGCTGGGAAAATAGACTGGCCCAAGTTGGGTTTGTGCCTAAGGCAGGACTAGAACTCACAGTCTCCCAGTTTTTAATGCCTTTTAATGCCTTTGATGCCTTAATTACTACACCAAACTCTGGGATATTTTTTAATTTTGTCCTTTGGAAAATAAATTCTCTTTGCCTATGGAGCCCATCCCATCAACGGGAAAAGAAAGAGTGGTTGGATATATATGGAGGATGTATCTAAAATCAGATTTCCAACATGGAACCCACTAGATTCTTTCTTCAGCATCTTTATCTGGTAGACTTACAGACCTGGGTTCAAAGCCCAGGTGGCCGGAAGAAGTTATTATACATTTGCTTCCATTTAGTCATCAAACCAATGTCTGCATCCCCATTATCTGGTTTCAAAGCCCTCACAACCCCGATATTACATTCTCTCATATTCAAGATAGACATTTCATGCTCTCTTTTTTCAGATTTCCTATCAGATTTCTCAGTTCAAAAAGAAGGCCCAAATTGTGAAGGACAATGTGTTAAGAAGTGAGGAGAATCCATTTTCTGTGAGAGAAAGTGCTACTGTATGTCCACCATGAAAAATGCTTTTGTTTCTTTCCCTTGCCATCAGCCAAATGGTTTTTTGATAATGAGGTGGGAGAGGAAGAATTTAAAACCGGAGCCAAACAGTTGTTTGTGTTGTTTTATGAATTCAACAACAGGAAAGGTTAACTTAGGTAAATCTATTGGGCTCTGAGGCTTTCCAGAACACTTAATATGATTTAAGAGTCCCACCTGATTTGCAAAGTGTGTGTGAGTATGTGGGATGGTGTCTGTTGTTCTTTGTGCTACTATTATAGTTGAGCTAGGAGAAAGAACTAAATTGTTGCCTTGTGAATTGGAACGATCAAGAATGACAATTTAGGTCTCCTCGGTTGCGAGATCAGCTGGGGAGGGAAGGCAAGAAACATGATGGATGTGGAAGTGCCATTGTCCCAGCTGGATTGTGTAGAATTTTTTTTGTAATCTACTATGAGGGTTATTGCAAGTTAAATGTCATGATACGTCCTCAGTAATAACATCATAAGTTGGGAGTAACCCCTTGGAGATGAATGGGATCCCTCCCATCTTACTAGACTGCAAAACAGTCTAGGGTCTGACACTGCATGAGAAAAAAAATTGGACTGAATCTCCAAATTCTGCTGTTCATCAACATTTGAAGACTGTAAACTGGTTGCCTCAAGCCAAGAACCTGACACTGATGTATGTTTCTGAAGTGATTTCAAACTAGGTTAATCTCTAGCTGCAGGTCTTAAAATATCTTATAATTATGCAAATCAGTGTTTTTCCAGGCCCAACACAATTATAGGTCCAGGTATCTGAGGCGCCATCTCACCCCAGTGGGTTTGGCCTGCCCTACTTGTTCCAGCAGAAGGCAGCTGTTGCTGACTTCATCTGTTAAGGAATTTCAGTTGGTGGGGTTCAGGAGAAGAGCCTTTTCTCCTGTGGCCCCTGCCCTGTGGAGCATCCTACCATCAGAGGTGAACTCTGATCCCAATCTTTGGGTCTTCTGGAAGAATCTCAAAACCAAAAGACAGTTGACTTGGGGACCTGACGGGGCACTCTTTGCTGGAGGAGATTGACAGGTCAAGAAGAAGAATACACACACACACACACACACACACTCACACTCACTCACACACACGCTGTCCATCCCTTTGGTTCTAATTTTTATATAACTCTTTTTAATTCGCCTTATTAGTGAGATGGATGACATATAAACTTAATAAGTAAACAAGAAGATAGATGATAGAGATAGAGATGATATAGATAGATAGATAGATAGATAGATAGATAGATAGATAGATAGATAGATAGATAGATAGATAGATAGATAATTTTTAATCATTGTCAGCTGCCCTGGAATCTCATTTGAATAGAAGGCAGGATGTAAATAAGAGAAAATAAAAAAAAATAACCAGAACCATTTTCACTTAAGTACTAATGCTCATTTACATCAGACACAGCAATCTGGGTCATAATTTTGTGGTGTCTTTGCCACCAGAGGCTTAAACTTGTTCCGTTTCATTTTCTCGAAATAAATTGCTCCAGGGGAAGTTAGAGAGGCCCCATTCTCCTCTTCTGAAAGATTCTTCCCTTCCATTTTTTCCCCCTTTGTACAGCAGGGTCATGCCCTTTGCTATCTATTGAAGTTGTTTAAAGTTGTCTTAATTAACCTGAAAGTCACTAATCTGAAACACACTTCAGTGCTGGCTTTGCATCCAAGATAAGCAGGGAAGAGTATTTGGCATTTAAAAGCTGGAGGACAGTAATCCTTCATCCTCTAAGGAAAACTGCCTGGCCTTAATTGTCTCCTTTTAACTTATCCTAGCTTTATGGAAACCGGTAGCTCTGTTGTAAATAAGACCTAGGAGGATGAAAGGTTAGGAAGGGAAGGACAAAGAGACTGACTCAGTCACTTCTGATGGGGAGCAGAGTGTCACATAAGGTCAGCAAGACCCTTTGCTGATTTTTGTAACACTGCCACTAGTATCTTTCCCCCCCTTCTATTTAATTATATCCAATTCTCGAAGACTGTCTGAACCACTCCTGAAGTTTTATTGGCAAGGTTTTTTCAGAAGTGATTTGTCATTGCTTCCTTCTGAGGGCTGAGTGAAGGTGACTGGCCCAAAGTCACAAAGCTGGCCTTGTGTCCAAGACAGGACTAGAATTTGTGTAGCCAGATTTCTAGCTTGATGCCTTAACCATAACACCAAACTGGGTCTCCATTTACAGTATATAACAGGGGTCCTCAATCTTGGCAACTTTAAGACTTGTGGACTTCAACTCCCAGAATTCCTCAGCCAGCAAAGCTTTTGCTCAAAATAGTTTTACTGTTGGGCCCACTGAGAAAAGTAGTTAGCTGAAGCCAGTTTATGGACTTATCTTCTATGACATGGAAGATTATTCCAGGGTAGTTTATGTAGGAGATAACCAGGCTGAACCCAAGGGAAGGGTCAAACACGTCATCAGTCATGAGTGCTCACAAGAGCACCTTGAATACTTTCTTAACTGCTGCTAATTTCCCTTGACAGTTAGTAGCTCAGATTCTTGTAGAGAACTTAAGTTTGCAATAAATTTTTATACTCATCTGAACCGCCTGAATGTCCTAAATTCCTTGGAGCTTAACATTTTAGTTGTACTAAAGTGTGCCCATTTAGTGAGCAATTTAGCATCCTTGACCTTTAAGTGAACACCATATTATGGTTTTGCTATTGCTAATATAACTTGCATAGTTGGTTGGGGAAGAGTTCCTCTTCCATCTCTACCCATGTTGCAGTCTCTATCACATTTTTTCTCTCCCCACAACTGCATTCACTAATAGTTTTCAACTTACGACTGTATTTGAGTCTGCCAATTATAGTCATAGGTCATGGTGGTGTAAGGTGGATTATCATGTGACTGATATGATTTTATGATTATTATTATTTTTTGCAGTGGTAAATGCCAGTTTTCGGCAAAAATCATGGTCATGTGACCATGGAATGATGCAAATGACCATAAATGTTGGCCACTTGCCAAGTGCCCAAAATGCAGCCATGTGACCATGGGGGGGACACTGTTGGATCATTAGGACCTTTTGAGGGATCTGTTGTAACTTCAAATGGCCACTAAGCAACTGGTCATAAGTTGAGGACTACCTGTAGTTTATTTAAAAAAACATTATATGTAAATCATATAGTCATGCACAGCGTAGCTTGCTACCATGTTTGATAGTATTCTAAGATTTCATTCTCTTGGCAACAGGAATATTAAAGGATTTCACCCCGGATTCTTTGAAAACCAGAGGACTTTTTCTTTTTTTTGTTTCAAAGAAGAAACATCTGCTCTAGAGAAGACATTTTTATTGGGGAAGTAGACTAGAAGGAGTCAACAGCCCTGGACATTGTATCCTGTGCAGAGTAGCAAATTATTTCTGATTTTTTAAATATAAAATCTGAGTATAAATTTCTCAGTTGTCTAACTTGCCCTGCAAAACGGGCAATAAATTAGACAATATTGGCCATGACGTGAACATTCAACAACAACACAGAAACTGAGTTGCAGGTTTCAAGCTGTTTCCTAAGTTATGAATGACTGAAAAAATATACACAAACTCCATAACATGCTTCTCAACTCAAGACAAAAGGAAACAGATAAATGAAGCAGACAATACTCCAGTCCAATTTTTTTATCTCCAAAGAAGAAAAGAGCTGTAAGTATCAGATTTTTGGAACTGCTTCAAAAGGACTGTAATAATTGATTACGCCTGATTTAGGATACTGATCTTCAGTGGTTAATTTGGAGTTCAAAANTGGGTTGCATCCTATTCAATAGTTCAACTTGCCTAGTATTGGAAGAGGAGGAGGAGGAGGAGGAGGAGGAGGAGGAGGAGGAAGAAGAAGAAGAAGAAGAAGAAGAAGAAGAAGAAGAAGAAGAAGAAGAAGAAGAAGAAGAAGAAGAAGAAGAAGAAGAAGAAGAAGAAGAAGAAGAAGAAGAAGAAGAAGAAGAAGATTTATTAAAGCAACTTCATTTCTTTCAACTGTAGATGATTCTATTGATTTCAGTATATGCATCATAACATTTATCAATCTAAAATGATATAATAGTAACCATAACATAAAACCCACATTACTCAGATGAAGGATTCAATGATCCTTGCCAAATATCTGGTCTTCAAGGCTCTGAGAAACAGGCCTTTATGGGTAAGGATGTCTCCTTGACTCATATCCAGTGGTGGGATTTAGCCAGTTCGCACCAGTTTGGCAGAATCGGTAGCTAATTTTTTGTTGCCCAGGCCCAGAATGGACTTCTGGAAGCAGCATCCACACAGAGAACCGGTTGTTCACATATTTGAATCCCACCACTGCTCATATCTCAAAGCAAACTGGTAACCAATGCAGCTCTGGGAGGAGAGGCATATCAATCACTGCCTGCTTTGTTGAATTTTGGACCAGTTGGAGCCTCTTGATGGTCTTCAAGGGCAGTCCAGTGTACAACATGTTGCAGTAGTCAACCCGCAAAGTGACCAGGCATGAGTGACCTTCTGAAGGGCCTCCCAATCTAGCCGAAGGCACAACTGCCACACTAGATGAAATTGTGCAAAGGCTACCTTGACCACAGCTGCCACCTGCTCATCAAGCAAGAGCTGTAAACCAGGAAAACCCCAGATTGCATACCCTTCTTGAATGGGGAAGCACTGATCCCCACTGAGTCCCATTCTAGGCCTTCTTAACCCAGTTTCCACGTGCTTTTCTAAGCAGAAGCCATGAGCCCTCATATTGTGGGCCCACTCTTTGGGGAAAATGCAATCCATATAGAAATAAATATGGTAGAATCCCAGAATTGATTGGCTTCTGAGTGAACAATCCTCCCAGCTTGCTTCGGATGAGCCTGAGTCTATGGCTTCCCATGAAAGTCCAGTCAGCCTCCAGGCCCTGAGTCAGAACTTCCCCAGATCTTTCATTTGGCTCAGGTGGAAATATATAACTGGACATTTTCTGCATATTGATGTTACCTCCAGAGACTTCATGGAATTGTTAAACAAAATTAAGGTGTGATGTACCCCTCAGGCTGAAATTAAATGTAGAGTTGAGTTTTAGTAGGTCAGAAAATCATCATTCTAGGACAGTGATGGCGAACCTTTTAGAGACCGAGTGCCCAAACTGCAACCCAAAACCCACTTATTTATCGCCGGGTGCCAGGAGGGCGTGGCCCACTGGGTAGGCGTGGCTGCGGTGGTCATGGCAGACTGCGTGGGTGTGGCCAAGGTGGGCGTGGCCATCTTGATGTTGCTCGTGGGGAAGGACACCTGTGAGGGCCGGGCAGGGTTGGGTGAGATCCAGGGGGTCTCTGGCAGGTTGGGCGGTGGGCAGGAGGCTCGTCCTATGGGGCGAGGCAAGGTGAGGCAGGGCGGGGATGCCATTGTCACAGGGCAAGGCGAGGCAGGGGCCAAGGCGGTTGCTGCCTGACACCATTGGCCCCTGCACACACAGGCCAGCGAGCACATGAGAGCCGACAGTGTCTGTCAGCAGCCACAGCCTGCCGGCCCCTCGACTGGCACACTCTGGTTCTCCGCAGCCCACCACCAGCAGTTCAGAGAAGCTGCCTCTGAGCTGGACAGCCAGCCGACAGCTGAGGAGGCGATGCAGTGGGTCATACCTGGGAAAAAGAGAGCATGTGAGGCCAGGAGGGATGGGATGGGGGGGGAGGAAAACCAGCCATGTTGGGATGCATCCGGCCACGTGGGACCTCAGCAAGTTAGCGGGCGGCTGGTTGAGGAGGGATGGTTGCCATCTCCGGGGCATGGCACGCGTGCCCACAGAGAGGGCTCTGAGTGCCGCCTCTGGCACGCGTGCCATAGGTTCGCCACCACTGTTCTAGGATCCAGAGAGTTCAGGAGGGACAATAGTGACTCTTAAAAACTTTGCCAATGCTCTATATGCACATAGATCCAGAATCCTCTGTGACACAGTGGGATCACACAGCAGATGTGCAAAGGTTCTTCAGCAGACAAGTTAACGTTGAAGAGGTTTCCTGAAGCACTTTGGAAAGAAACTACTTGGAAAAATGCTCCACCATAATAGAAGAATCAATTTTTTTTAAAAAAACAACAACGACCTGCTCGGTTTCCAGCCTGAGAGAAAACCCGCACATCTTTCTCACTCATGCTTTTAGCCAAAATTGTTCTTATACAAATTTCCAGATGTTGGCTTGCTTCTTTTCTATGCAGCTGTGCTAGTTTACATATAAGTCAATATTGTTTTGCATTTCCTGAAAGGAAAAGGCAACTGCAAGGAGGAAGGAGTTAAGAGATGACGTTATACCACATTAGCAAGCAAGCTCAAGCAGTTAAATGTCATTAATAAAGTGAGATTTGTTCTGGAGATTTTTTTCCCCCCTAGAATAATGATGGCTTTTTTTTCTGAAGTGAGAATGAGATAAGCCAGCAAAAAATGGTGGTCAGGACTCAATAAATACTGTTTTGATCAAAGATTTTGGACACTCATGTAGGGTCTACCAGATTTCTTCTAGACCAGCGGTTCTCAACCTATGGGTTGCGACCCCTTTTGGGGTCGATCGACCATTTCACGGGGGTCGCCAAGCAAGGCGGTCTGCCATTTTTTCCCCTTTTCTGGCAGGTGCCTTACCTCCTTTGAGCTGGGCCAGCTGGTGGTTGACCTGCTCCGTCTCTGCCACTTGCCAGCTGGCGCAGGGGGCGGAACCACGCATGCGCGGCGCTCCCGGGCAGGGAAAGTCCTCGAGTTACGACCGGCTGGGTAGTCCTCGACTTACGACCGGTTTAGTCCTCGACTTACGACCGGTTTAGTCCTCGACTTACGACCGGTTGTGGGTCACGGCATTAAAAAGGTTGAGAACCACTGTTCTAGACACATTCCTAGACATAGTCCTCCTCCAGAGGGCTTGCTCCTCTTTTTTATTTGTTTATTTATTTAAAGTTATATGCTACCCATCTCACTCTCAAACAACTCTGGGAGGCTTGTTACTGTAGTCTTAGAGGGAAGCATAACCCTTGAACCCATAGGAACACTTGCCTTGGGTCATCCAGAGGAAGAAATTAATACAAGTCTGATTTGATGTTTCATTATTATCGTACTTTTCATTTAGTGTGACAAAATTCATTACATTATAAACTGAAGAGTTGTTCTAATATGTTGGTGTTTGATCCACATTCCCATTCACTGGGCTACTACCTTTAGTGATGGCCTCTCCCAAAAGGCAGGCGAACAATAGATGGCTAGATACAATGACAGCAAACAAGTAGAATTTCTAGCAAACATTTTGCCACTGGATAAATATCAGCATCTTAAAAGGTTCCTAATGATGAAGCTGGTAACCATAAATAGCTCCAGCCCCAAAGCTTTCTCCCTTTTCCTATTCTATAATCAGAAGCTAGCTAGATTACTAGCTGAATATAGGTAGTCCTCGACTTAAGAACAGTTCATTTAGTGACTATTCGAACTTACAATGGCCCTGAACAAGTGACTTATGACCATTTTTAAAATTTACTGCCATTGTAGTAAATTTTGATCACGGTCATGTGATTAAAATTCAGACACTTGGTAACTGACTCATATTTATGATGGTTGCAGTGCCCTGTGATCATGTGATCACCTTTTGTGACCTTCTGACAAGCAAAGTCAGTGGGGAAGCCAGATTCACTTAACAACCATGTTAGTAACTTAACAACTGCAGTGATTCTCTTAACAACTGTGGCAAGAAAGGTAGTAAAATGGGACAAAACTCTCTTAACAACTGTCTTGCTTAGCCACAGAAATTTTGGACTCAGTTCTGGTCATAAGTCAAGGAGTGCTTCTATTATTTCCACTGTAGCAATAGGACATCATACTTCATTGTTTCTGAGGACAAGTTCACCGTTATCATGAGCGTCTGTCATGGAATGAGGACTTGGTGTCAACTGATGAAAGGTTCATGATAACTTTATCCTACAGATGCTTCAATTTATACACTTGCGTTAGATGCTGGGATGCATGGAATGGCATTGTTACCCCATCATTTGGGCATCATTAGAGTTTGCTATGGATGCTACTGGTGGACAAGCTGGCAATTTTGTATTATGTTTGGTGTCTGTGAGCCAATTTGGTGTAACGGTTAAGGCGCTGACTTGAATTCTAGTCTCCTTTTAGGCATGAAAATTGGCTGGATGACTTTGGGCCTGTGTCTCAACCCAACCCACATCACAGGGTTGTTATAGAGAAAATGGGAGGAGGAAGGAATATTAGGTATGCTTGCCGCCTTGAGTTACTTATAAAAGTAATAAAAAGGGCATAAAAATGAATCCAATGAATGTTATGAGATTCACACAGAATTATTGCCTTCAAAAAGCCTTGGCCATTCTCCAGATGGATGATTGACACAAATCACTTATTTATGATGTTGTAGGAAAACTATATTTTTAAATTTTTATTTATTAAATTTATCTGCTGCCCATCTCACTATCCAAAGTGACTCTATTAGTAGTAGCACAGTGGCAAAGCCCAAAGCTGCTTTTTCCAAAGACAACTGGATTTTCTTGTTTTTTTTTCCCTTTGAAAATGTTTTGCTTCTCATTCAAGAAGCTTCTTCAGTTCACTTCAAAAGAACCTTTGGGACAATCATGACCTGGATCAGGGGTAGGCAACCTTGGCTCTTTTATGACTTGTGGACTTCAACTCCCAGAATTCCTGAGTCAGCTCTCAGGAATTCTGGGAGTTGAAGTCCACGAATCATAAAAGAGCCAAGGTTGCCTACCCCTGACCTGGATGATTGAGACTCTCCATAGACAAGGTGACAAAAAAACAAAACAAAACAGGAGAAATCTGATAGCACCTTTTCAGACATACACAAAAAAAAATGATTTCATGATTTGATCTTTTGTAAGTTTTAGCTTGTGAAAGGTGATACCTTTTAATAAAATTTGCTGGTCAAAAAATGCTCTACCAGCTTTCTTCTTATTTGTGAGGCAGCACAGTTCAAGAAGTCCTCCTAACTAATCTGTGTCATTTGAAAAATAGCCCTGCAATGGGTTGTATCCTCTCTTCTCTTTTGATTTCAAAGAATGCCCGTAGAGCACCATTAGCCACCTATAAGCCCTGGGGCTCCCAATATGGTGGTCCTTTTATTAGCAAACAACTAATAAACAAAAGTATGGACATTCTTACAAATAAAGGCTGCCCCTAATCTTTGCAGAATTTCTCTTTCTCTCTTTCTCTTTTACAATGAAAGAACCTTTAAAAAAAAAGTCAAGTAGAGAGAGGAAGCTTGATGGATATTGTGAAAACATCTATGGACATATTTGTGTTAATGGGCACTATGACAGAAGCCCTGGGCTTACAATTGGCTGATCTCCCTCCTCCAACTACTAGTGTCATTCACCCATTGCTCTGTTCACTGGCAGCTTGCCATCTACTTAATTACTTACTACATTGCAGCAAAACCAGTTTAAGTGTGCCAAGGGAACAAAGTAATAGAGGAGGATTATAATGCTTCTTGGGGCATGGGACCTACATACGGTAGATGTAATTTGCTTCAATGTAGAACATATAACATAGAATAATAGGGTTGGAAGGGGCACTGGAGGTTTTCTAGTCCAACCCCCTGCTCAAGCAGGAGACCCTATACCAGTGATGGCGAACCTTTTAGAGACCAAGGGCCCAAAAACCACCCCGCCCCTGCCCTGCTCCCACCCCCGCTGTGCCCCGCCCACTCACCTGCAGGGCCACCCACCGCCTCCACGGCCTGCTGCAGCAGATCATTCAGGTGGCCCTGCAGCGCCATGGTGGCCACGCACTCTGCCCGTGCCCCACAGCATCATCTGCATGCAGTGGGGCGCAAGGGTGGAGTCTTGTCCCTGATGCCCAGTTGCCATGTGCTTGGCTGTGCTGCTCCACGCAAGCCACGCCTGGGGGTGACTCTCCTCTGGGGGGGCTGCTGGTGAGGAGGTAGCTGCAGGGGGAGGCGGGGCTGGGGCAATGGCACATGTGCCTACAGAGAGGTCTCTGAGTGCCACCTCTGGCACGCATGTCATAGGTTCGCCACCACTGCCCTATACCATTCTGGGCAAATGGCTATCCAATCTTTTCTTGAAAAGCTCCAGTGATGGAGCACCCACAGCTTCCAGAGGTAAATCATTCCATGATTAATTGTTCTCACGGTCAGGAAATTTCTTCTTAGCTCCAGATTGGATTTTCCTTTAACAAGCTTCTACCCATTGCTTCTTTAGGTACTTTGGAGAATAAGTCGACCCCCATTTCTCTGTGACAGCCCCTCAAGCAGTGGTGGGATTCAGCTGGTTCACACCACTTCAGCAGAACCAGTAGCTAATTTTTTGTTGCCCATGCCCAGAATGGACTTCTGGAAGTAGCATCCACACAGAGAAACGGTTGTTCACATATCTGAATCCCACCACTGCCTTCAAGTACTAGAAGACTTCTAACATATCGTCCCTAGTGTTTCTCTTCATTAGACTAGATATTTCTAGTCTAATGTTCTGTGTTCTGAAGGGCTTTCCTTACATGCATTAATCCTGGTACAAATATGCCTTGGTAACTTCTTTTTTTTCTGCCACGACCCCAGATGTTGCCTACATCCATCAATGGACCTTGTCTTTAGCTGCATTGATGTTAAACAGAATCTATACTATTTGAAGCCAAAGTAAACAAAAGTGATTTGAGTCCCTCCTGGGTGACCCTTGCTATATAAAACTGTGTAGCTTCAATCACACAGTTGTAGCCCCTATCTCGACTATTTTGGTCCATCCTGTAGATCACCAGATCCCTCTGCCCTATCCAATAGTTTTACACCAATAAGAACCAGATTGTGTAGTCCTTTCTAGTCCTTTCATTCCATTATAATGGAACTCACCTTAGCTGAGGTCCCACGCAGTGGTACAACTGCACAGCATCCTTTAGCAGAGAGGAAATGACTTGTCCCTTCTCACTGAACATCTGGTGTTCCTCAAAGCAATTAGGTTTAAGAGTTTGGGCAGGAATAGACCAATGCAAACATTTTGACATTAGCAAAGATTCCACTGAGGTAACATAAAATAACCAGGGTTGTTTTGACTAGATTTCTCTAATGAGTGGAGGGAACAAGACACGGTTTTAAATAAGGATGTTTGGGGAAAGTCTGCTTTTCTTATTCAGTTATAAAGCATGTGTGAGGGAGCCACAGTGGTACAGATGTAAAGAGGAGGAGAGCTTTAACATAATGTAAACAATTGGGTAAGAAGGCACTCTGGGAAATCTATCAAAATAAGCCAAAAGGAAGCTAAAAGGATATTGNGAGGAGGAGGAGGAGGAGGAGGAGGAAGAAGAAGAAGAAGAAGAAGAAGAAGAAGAAGAAGAAGAAGAAGAAGAAGAAGAAGAAGAAGAAGAAGAAGAAGAAGAAGAAGAAGAAGAAGAAGAAGAAGAAGAAGAAGAAGAAGAAGATTTATTAAAGCAACTTCATTTCTTTCAACTGTAGATGATTCTATTGATTTCAGTATATGCATCATAACATTTATCAATCTAAAATGATATAATAGTAACCATAACATAAAACCCACATTACTCAGATGAAGGATTCAATGATCCTTGCCAAATATCTGGTCTTCAAGGCTCTGAGAAACAGGCTTTTATGGGTAAGGATGTCTCCTTGACTCATATCCAGTGGTGGGATTTAGCCAGTTCGCACCAGTTTGGCAGAATCGGTAGCTACTTTTTGTTGCCCAGGCCCAGAATGGACTTCTGGAAGCAGCATCCACACAGAGAACTGGTTGTTCACATATTTGAATCCCACCACTGCTCATATCTCAAAGCAAACTGGCAACCAATGCAGCTCTGGGAGGAGAGGCATATCAATCACTGCCTGCTTTGTTGAATTTTGGACCAGTTGGAGCCTCTTGATGGTCTTCAAGGGCAGTCCAGTGTACAACATGTTGCAGTAGTCAACCTGCAAAGTGACCAGGCATGAGTGACCTTCTGAAGGGCCTCCCAATCTAGCTGAAGGCACAACTGCCACACTAGATGAAATTGTGCAAAGGCTACCTTGACCACAGCTGCCACCTGCTCATCAAGCAAGAGCTGTAAACCAGGAAGACCCCAGATTGCATACCCTTCTTGAATGGGGAAGCACTGATCCCCACTGAGTCCCATTCTAGGCCTTCTTAACCCAGTTTCCACGTGCTTTTCTAAGCAGAAGCCATGAGCCCTCATATTGTGGGCCCACTCTTTGGGGAAAATGCAATCCATATAGAAATAAATATGGTAGAATCCCAGAATTGATTGGCTTCTGAGTGAACAATCCTCCCAGCTTGCTTCGGTTGAGCCTGAGTCTATGGCTTCCCATGAAAGCCCAGTCAGCCTCCAGGCCCTGAGTCAGAACTTCCCCAGATCTTTCATTTGGCTCAGGTGGAAATATATAACTGGACATTTTCTGCATATTGATGTTACCTCCAGAGACTTCATGGAATTGTTAAACAAAATTAAGGTGTGATGTACCCCTCAGGCTGAAATTAAATGTAGAGTTGAGTTTTAGTAGGTCAGAAAATCATCATTCTAGGACAGTGAGGGTGAACCTTTTAGAGACCGAGTGCCCAAACTGCAACCCAAAACCCACTTATTTATTGCCGGGTGCCAGGTGGGCATGGCCCACTGGGTAGGCGTGGCTGCGGTGGTCATGGCAGACTGCGTGGGTGTGGCCAAGGTGGGCATGGTCATCTTGATGTTGCTCGTGGGGAAGGACGCCTGTGGGGACCGGGCAGGGTTGGGCAAGATCCAGGGGGTCTCTGGCAGGTGGGGCGGTGGGCAGGAGGCTCATCCTGCGGGGCGAGGCAAGGTGAAGCAGGGTGGGGATGCCATTGTCACAGGACAAGGTGAGGCAGGGGCCAGGGCGGTTGCTGCCTGACACCATCGGCCCCTGCACACAGAGGCCAGCGAACACATGAGAGCCGACAGTGTTTGTCAGCTGCCACAGCCTGCCGGCCCCTCGACTGGCACACTCTGGTTCTCTGCAGCCCACCACCAGCAGTTCAGAGAAGCTGCCTCTGAGCTGGACAGCCAGCCGACAGCTGAGGAGGCGATGCAGTGGGTCATACCTGGGAAAAAGAGAGCATGTGATGCCAGGAGGGATGGGATGGGGGGGGAGGAAAACCAGCCATGCTGGGATGCATCCGGCCACGTGGGACCTCAGCAAGTTAGCGGGCGGCTGGTTGAGGAGGGACGGTTGCCATCTCCGGGGCATGGCACGCGTGCCCACAGAGAGGGCTCTGAGTGCCGCCTCTGGCACACGTGCCATAGGTTTGCCACCACTGTTCTAGGATCCAGAGAGTTCAGGAGGGACAATAGTGACTCTTAAAAACTTTGCCAATGCTCTATATGCACATAGATCCAGAATCCTCTGTGACACAGTGGGATCACAAAGCAGATGTGCAAAGATTCTTCAGCAGACAAGTTAACGTTGAAGAGGTTTCCTGAAGCACTTTGGAAAGAAACTACTTGGAAAAATACTCCACCATAATAGAAGAATCAATTTTTTTTTAAAAAAAAATGACCTGCTTGGTTTCCAGCCTGAGAGAAAACCCGCACATCTTTCTCACTCATGCTTTTAGCCAAAATTGTTCTTATACAAATTTCCAGATGTTGGCTTGCTCCTTTTCTATGCAGCTGTGCTAGTTTACATATAAGTCAATATTGTTTTGCATTTCCTGAAAGGAAAAGGCAACTGCAAGGAGGAAGGAGTTAAGAGATGACGTTATACCACATTAGCAAGCAAGCTCAAGCAGTTAAATGTCATTAATAAAGTGAGATTTGTTCTGGAGATTTTTTTTTCCCCTAGAATAATGATGGCTTTTTTTTTCTGAAGTGAGAATGAGATAAGCCAGCAAAAAATGGTGGTCAGGACTCAATAAATACTGTTTTGATCAAAGATTTTGGACACTCGTGTAGGGTCTACCAGATTTCTTCTAGATCAGTGGTTCTCAACCTATGGGTCGTGACCCCATTTGGGGTCGATCGACCATTTCACGGGGGTCGCCAAGCAAGGCTGTCCGCCATTTTTTCCCCTTTTCCGGCGGGTGCCTTACCTCCCTTGGGCTGGGCCAGCTGGTGGTCGGCCTGCTCCGTCTCTGCCGCTTGCCAGCTACGCCTCGGCCTGCGCAGGGGGTGGAACCACACATGTGCGGCGCGCCTGGGTAGGGAAAGCCCTCGACTTACGACCGGTTGGGTAGTCCTCAACTTACGACCGGTTTAGTCCTCGACTTACGACCGGTTGAGTCCTCGACTTATGACCGGTTTAGTCCTCGACTTATGACCGGTTTAGTCCTCGACTTACGACCGGTTTAGTCCGTGGCATTAAAAAGGTTGAGAACCACTGTTCTAGACACATTCCTAGACATAGTCCTCTTCCAGAGGGCCTGCTCCTCTTTTTTATTTGTTTATTTATTTAAAGTTATATGCTACCCATTCACTATCAAACAACTCTAGGAGGCTTGTTATTGTGTCTTAGAGGGAAGCATGACCCTTGAACCCATAGGAACACTTGCCTTGGGTCATCCAGAGGAAGAAATTAATACAAGTCTGATTTGATGTTTCATTATTATCGTACTTTTCATTTAGTGTGACAAAACTAATTCATTACATTATAAACTGAAGAGTTGTTCTAATATGTTGGTGTTTTGATCCACATTCCCATTCACTGAGCTACTACCTTTAGTGATAGCCTCTCCCAAAAGGCAGGCGAACAATAGATGGCTAGATACTCGGGACGCCCTACGCACGGTCACTCAAGCCCTCGTTGTTTCCCGCCTGGACTATTGCAATGCTCTCTACATGGGGCTCCTCTTGAGGTGCACCTGGAGGCTCCAGCTAGTTCAGAATGTGGCTGCGCGGGGGATTTTGGGGGCCTCTAGATGCTCCCATGTAATACCTCTCCTGCGTGAGCTGCACTGGCTGCCAGTGGCCTTCCGGGTGCGCTTCAAGGTATTAGTAACAACTTTTAAAGCGCTCCATGGCAATGGACCTAGGTATTTGCAAGACCGCCTCCTACCAAATATCTCCCTTCGACCAGTCCGCTCCCACAGAGAGGGCCTCCTTAGGGTACCGGCGGCCAGCCAATGCCGGCTGGCGACCCCCAGGGGGAAAGCCTTCTCTGTGGCAGCTCCTGCCCTCTGGAATGACCTGCCCCCCGACCTACGTACAATTGCGGACCTGTGCCTCTTTCGCCGAGCCCTGAAAACTCATCTGTTCCATGCGGCCGGCCTGGCGTAGTTTTGATTGGGTTTTGTTAGGGGTTCTATATTTTAGAGCAGGCTTTTATGTAATATTTACTGTGATTTTTATTATTACCTGTTCACCGCCCTGAGCCCCGTTAGGGAGATAGGGCGGTATATAAATTTAAATAAATTAAATAAATAAATAAATAAATACAATGACAGCAAACAAGTAGAATTTCTAGCAAACATTTTGCCACTGGACAAATATCAGCATCTTAAAAGGTTCCTAATGATGAAGCTGGTAACGATAAATAGCTCCAGCCCCAAAGCTTTCTCCCTTTTCCTATTCTATAATCAGAAGCTAGCTAGATTACTAGCTGAATATAGGTAGTCCTCGACTTAAGAACAGTTCATTTAGTGACTGTTCGAACTTACAATGGCCCTGAACAAGTGACTTATGACCATTTTTTAAATTTACTGCCATTGTAGTAAATTTTGATCAAGGTCACATGATCAGAATTCAGACACTTGGTAACTGACTCATAGTTATGACGGTTGCGGTGCCCTGGATCATGTGATCACCTTTTGTGACCTTCTGACAAGCAAAGTCAGTGGGGAAGCCAGATTCACTTAACAGCCATGTTAGTAACTTAACAACTGCAGTGATTCTCTTAACAACTGTGGCAAGAAAGGTAGTAAAATGGGACAAAACTCTCTTAACAACAGTCTTGCTTAGCCACAGAAATTTTGGACTCAGTTCTGGTCATAAGTCAAGGAGTGCTTCTATTATTTCCACTGTAGCAATAGGACATCATACTTCATTGTTTCTGAGGACAAGTTCACCGTTATCATGAGCGTCTGTCATGGAATGAGGACTTGGTGTCAACTGATGAAAGGTTCATGATAACTTTATCCTACAGATGCTTCAATTTATACACTTGCGTTAGATGCTGGGATGCATGGAATGGCATTGTTACCCCATCATTTGGGCATCATTAGAGTTTGCTATGGATGCTACTGGTGGACAAGCTGGCAATTTTGTATTATGTTTGGTGTCTGGAGCCAATGTGATGTAACGGTTAAGGCGCTGACTTGAATTCTAGTCTCCTTTTAGGCATGAAAATTGGCTGGATGACTTTGGGCCTGTGTCTCAACCCAACCCACATCACAGGGTTGTTATAGAGCAAATGGGAGGAGGAAGGAATATTAGGTATGCTTGCTGCCTTGAGTTACTTATAAAAGTAATAAAAAGGGCATAAAAATGAATCCAATGAATGTTATGAGATTCACAGAGAATTATTGCCTTCAAAAAGCCTTGGCCATTCTCCAGATGGATGATTAACACAAATCACTTACTTATGATGTTGTAGGAAAACTATATTTTTAAATTTTTATTTATTAAATTTATCTGCTGCCCATCTCACTATCCAAAGTGACTCTATTAGTAGTAGCACGGTGGCAAAGCCCAAAGCTGCTTTTTCCAAAGGCAACTGGATTTTCTTGTTTTTTTTCCCTTTGAAAATGTTTTGCTTCTCATTCATGAAGCTTCTTCAGTTCACTTCAAAAGAACCTTTGGGACAACCATGACCTGGATCAGGGGTAGGCAACCTTGGCTCGTTTATGACTTGTGGACTTCAACTCCCAGAATTCCTGAGTCAGCTCTCAGGAATTCTGGGAGTTGAAGTCCACGAATCATAAAAGAGCCAAGGTTGCCTACCCCTGACCTGGATGACTGAGACTCTCCATAGACAAGGTGACAAAAAAACAAAACAAAACAGGAGAAATAATAATAATAATAATAATAATAATAATAATAATAATAATAATAATAATAATAATAATAATAATAATAATAATAATAATAATAATAATAATAATAATAATAATAATAATAATAATAATAATAAAGTTGGAAGGGACCTTGGAGGTCATCGAGTCCAACCCCCTGCCCAGGCAGGAACCCTACACCATTTCAGACAAANTCACCACTTCTGGAGGCAGGTTGTTCCACTGGTTAATTGTTCTAACTGTCAGGAAGTTTCTCCTTAGTTCTAGGTTGCTTCTCTCCTTGATCAGTTTCCACCCGTTGCTTCTCGTCCTGCCTTCAGGCGCCTTGGAGAATAGCTTGACTCCCTCTTCTTTGTGGCAGCCCCTGAGATATTGGAACACTGCTATCATGTCTGATAGCATCTTTTCAGACATACACAAAAAAAATGATTTCATGATTTGATCTTTTGTAAGTTTTAGCTTGTGAAAGGTGATACCTTTTAATAAAATTTGCTGGTCAAAAAATGCTCTACCAGCTTCCTTCTTATTTGTGAAGCAGCACAGTTCAAGGAATCCTCCTAACTAATCTGTGTCATTTGAAAAATAGCCCTGCAATGGGTTGTATCCTCTCTTCTCTTTTGATTTCAAAGAATGCCCGTAGAGCACCATTAGCCACCTATAAGCCCTAGGGCTCCCAATATGGTGGCCCTTTTATTAGCAAACAACTAATAAACAAAAGTATGGACATTCTTACAAATAAAGGCTGCCCCTAATCTTTGCAGCATTTCTCTTTCTCTCTTTCTCTTTTACAATGAAAGAACCTTTTTTTTTTAAAAGTCAAGTAGAGAGAGGAAGCTTGATGGATATTGTGAAAACATCTATGGACATATTTGTGTTAATGGGTACTATGACAGAAGCCCTGGGCTTACAATTGGCTGATCTCCCTCCTCCAACTACTAATGTCATTCACCCACTGCTCTGTTCACTGGCAGCTTGCCATCTACTTAATTACTTACTACATTGCAGCAATACCAGTTTAAGTGTGCCAAGGGAACAAAGTAATAGAGGAGGACTATAATGCTTCTTGGGGCATGGGACCTACATATGGTAGATGTAATTTGTTTCAATGTAGAACATACTGTATAACATAGAATAATAGGGTTGGAAGGGGCATTGGAGGTTTTCTAGTCCAACCCCCTGCTCAAGCAGGAGACCCTATACCAGTGATGGCGAACCTTTTAGAGACCAAGGGCCCAAAAACCACCCCGCCCCTGCCCTGCTCCCACCCCCGCCATGCCCGCTCTGCCCCGCCCACTCACCTGCAGGGCCACCCACCACCTCCACGGCCTGCCACAGCAGATTGCCCAGGTGGCCCTGCAGCACCATGGCGGCCACGCCCTCTGCCCATGCCCCACAACATCATCTGTATGCAATGGGGCGCAAGGGTGCAGTCTTGTCCCTGCTGCCTGGTTGCCATGTGCTTGGCTATGCTGCTCTGCGCGGGCCATGCCTGGGGGCGACTCTCCTCTGGGGGAGGCTGCTGGTAAGGAGGGGGCTGCAGGGGGAGGTGAGGCTGGGGCAATGGCGCATGTGCCTACAGAGAGTGCCGCCTCTGGCACGCATGTCATAGGTTCGCCACCACTGCCCTATACCATTCTGGGCAAATGGCTATCCAATCTTTTCTTGAAAACCTCCAGTGATGGAGCACCCACAGCTTCCAGAGGTAAATCATTCCATGATTAATTGTTCTCACTGTCAGGAAATTTCTTCTTAGCTCCAGATTGGATTTTCCTTTAACAAGCTTCTACCCATTGCTTCTTATCTTATCTTTAGGTACTTTGAAGAATAGGTCGACCCCCATTTCTCTGTGACAGCCCCTCAAGCGGTGGTGGGATTCAGCTGGTTCACACCACTTCAGCAGAACCAGTAGCTAATTTTTTGTTGCCCATGCCCAGAATGGACTTCCGGAAGTGGCATCCACACAGAGAAACGGTTGTTCACATATCTGAATCCCACCACTGCCTTCAAGTACTAGAAGACTTCTAACATCCGTGCCCCTCCTGGCTGGTACTGGCAGCTCGGGAGGGTACACGAGCCTGGCTCCAGGGAATTATCAACGCTTCCTTGCAGGAGGGTGTCTTCCCGGCGGCCCTTAAGGAGGCCGTCGTGAGGCCCCTCCTCAAGAAGCCTTCCCTGGACCCAGATGAGTTGGCCAGCTATCGCCCGGTCTCCAACCTTCGCTTTGC
>NW_015389115.1:69330-70675 GCF_001527695.2 Protobothrops mucrosquamatus | reverse complement strand
TCTTCGGATGTATTTCAGAAGAAAAGGTTTCTGTATCATTATTGAGAAAACTTCATTATGTGCATCTGGAGTTGAAAGCAGAACAACTGGAACTTTGACATGGGAACAGAAAGGGAATTAATCCCTTTTTAGTGATAAGAGCCCCATGTATTAAATGATATCTTTTGTTGGACCAAATAGTATGGGGTCAGCTGAAAGAGCAACATCCTTCAAAGAAAGGATTTTTAGCAGTTTAAATGTGAACTTAAATAAACTCTGCAAACTGTCTTCCCGTTGTTTGAAAGTGTGCCAGCTTTCCTTCTTCAGCCACCCACAACTTTACATGAAAGAAGTTGCTCCATCTTAAGACGTTGCTTGTGGAAGTTCACATCTGAAAAAACCATACCTGAGATCCAAAAAAATTGGAATACGTTAAAAAAAAAATGAGTGGGTGCAATTAGTTTGTTTGGAAGAGTGTTTCCATGGTGATAGGCATTCCATTTATCTTCGCCATACATAACATGATCATCTGTTTAGAAGGTTAAGTTATAGAGGCAGCCTTATCAGACAAATCCTGAAGCAGGCTTCCCCAAATAGGTCAGATGAGATTAACCTTGGCAATATGAATTGTACAAAATGGAGAGCATTCTTGAAAGTTACGAAACATTTTGGTCCAGAGACCTGTACGGAAAGACTTCGCTTCCAGTATGCTAACGATTAATCACCAGATTTTCATGTCTCCATCTGAGATTAAAAGATAACATTTGCATGAAACAGGAAATAATGTTGCAGTAAGCTTTAGGCTCACCCTCACCTCTCTCTCTCCACTTATTCGCTTGAGACAAGTATTTATTTCTGGCTTTAAAACAGACTACAATTTCCCATCATATCCAACTGCAGTCTCTTTGCGCACAAAATGCCAAGCTATTTTGAATTAATTCACACATGCAAAATATCCAACTGCAGTCTCTTTGCGCACAAAATGCCAAGCTATTTTGAATTAATTCACACATGCTTCAAGGTGTTAGTAACAACTTTTAAAGCGCTCCATGGCAATGGACCTAGGTATTTGCAAGACCGCCTCCTACCAAATATCTCCCTTCGACCAGTCTGCTCCCACAGAGAGGGCCTCCTTAGGGTGCCGTCGGCCAGTCAATGCCGTCTGGTGACCCCCAGGGGGAGAGCCTTCTCTGTGGCAGCTCCTGCCCTCTGGAATGACCTACCCCCCGACCTACGTACAACTACGGACCTGCGCCTCTTCCGCCGAGCCTTGAAAACCCATCTATTCCATGTGGCCGGCCTGGCGTAGTTTTGATTGGGCTTTGCTAGGGGTTTTATATGGGGTATTTTAGAGCAGGCTTTTTAT
>NW_015389115.1:14032-65568 GCF_001527695.2 Protobothrops mucrosquamatus | reverse complement strand
CTTAAAAACCTTTTAGGATTCTGCAACTCCACATTTACTAAATATTTCCATACAGATAAAGCTTCCTGAGATGGTGCAGCCACTCAAAATGTTTAAACCATAATTATCCCCTAATATACTTTTGAGCAAGTGTCTTAGAAGCCACTGGCTATTTCTTTTAGACTTGATTTGTTTTATTTTAAGAATTTGAATTTTCTTACAGTATTTTACAAGGCACAGGACTATTGTCATGAACTATGCTAGTCATTGGGTAGGCTGTGAAAGAACAACATATATATTCAGAGTTAATTCAGAACGAATTGTCAGGGCTAAATTTTAGGCAAAAACCATTGTACATACCAAAGAAAAAGTCACGGTTCAATAATATCAGAAAACAAAAGAAGCAATAGTAGGATTTTGAGTAAAAAGGAGAAGCAAAAAAAATCACGGGGGAACTAAGAATCTAACAAGAGGGCGAAAGATGTATATGATCTGAAGAGAAACCAGAGTTTCTGGGAGTGGGTAACAGAAATGAATATACAAAATATTCAATATAAACCTGAGACACTGTTATTAGGAATTCTTGAAAATAATGTTAGCAAAGAGGATATGTTTTTATTTACTCATGTGGTTACAGCAGCAAGAATTATATTCGCTCAAAATTGGAAAGCTATGGTGATACCTAGTAAGGAAAGCGTAATTCATAAAATTATGCATTGCGCAGAATTAGATAGGTTAACTAGAAGACTTAAAAATCAGGATGAAACGGTTTTTTACCAAATTTGGAACAAATTTTACAGATGGTGGGGGGAAAAGCAGGGCATTTATTGTACTGAGATAATTCAAGATTGTGATTAGAGTGATGTTATTGTATAGGTTTTTCTCATTAGTAATTTATGGTAATAGTGAAATGAGATATATGTCAAATCTGTGTTACCATGTTCAATGTTTTTAATTTTTTTGCTTTTCAATAAAAATTAAAAAAAAAAAGAATCTAACAAGAGGGAAAACTAGTTTTTAACATGGAAATAATAGAAAAGAATATATTCCCTTTTCAATTTAAAGCTGGTTTCTTGCAGCAAGAGATAACCATGTACTAAAGTAGAACAAAGCTCTGAAGACCTATATAAAATCTACTGATCCATTTACTGTATGGAATAGCTTGGAGAAGTCAGGAGAATAGCTATAGCTTTAATACATTTGGGGTATATATCTATTCAGTACATTCTATATAAAATATATGTACACATACATACAAATGCCATATTACCTAGTCCTTTTTCATTTAACTGAAATGGCTCGNAGAACAAAGCTCTGAAGACCTATATAAAATCTACTGATCCATTTACTGTATGGAATAGCTTGGAGAAGTCAGGAGAATAGCTATAGCTTTAATACATTTGGGGTATATATCTATTCAGTACATTCTATATAAAATATATGTACACATACATACAAATGCCATATTACCTAGTCCTTTTTCATTTAACTGAAATGGCTCGTGGGATTCTTTAGAAACAAAATATTCATATCATGAACTATGAGAGTCCAGAAAAAGTTGATTGTCCCACGTGTGCATTCCAAAATGTAGAAAAGGAAACAGGAGATCTAAAACAGCAACAGAGAATAACATAGCATTAATTTCAAAAGATTATTTTGCTCACTGAAGTTGTATCTTCACTGATACAGATAAATCTCTGGCAAGGTAATAAAGTGCAGTTTTAAGAAAAAGTGCCCTATGTATAAACCCCCATGAACGGGGGAAAGGAACAGATATATTCCTGGCACCCTCCAAAATCTACTAGAAGATATAATTATAAAAAGTAAATGAGAAAGTATTTCTGATTTGCAAGGAAAGATTTATATGCAAATGTTTGACTTAAGTTCTTTAAATCCCAAAGATTTCCCTTTAGGCAGATGTCTTTGAATTTAATGTTCTGTATGTCAGAAATTTTTAAACTTTAGTACTGTGTGTGTTTTATATTTATGTTGATTCACTATAATAAAACTATAAAACATAATAAACACTCTGTTTGCAAAACATCAAAAGAGGATTGTTTACTTCTTTTTACATTCTTTTCAGATTTCATATTTTCTCCCTTGCATGGATGTTAACATGAAAATTGGTTTACTTGGTACACATTCTTTTCTTAAAGATTAGCTTTCACGTGTTGATTAGAAATTCTAGGAATTGTTTAAAATATATTTGCGTCATTCAGCTAGTTTAATCTAAGGCAACTGTAAAGCTCTAAATGCTTCATTAAAATGCCCTCCTGGATATACTGTTATGTTTCTGAATGTGGTAGGAACCAGATTATATTTTACTCTTCTAACATTCTCAAATCTCTACAAATTAGCCCATAGGGTAACCCGTGGTATATATGAGTATGGCAGATTAATGGAGAATAACAGCATCAATTGTAGAGTTGAATCTGAATCATTTGCTAGGAAATCTTAAAAAAAGCTAATGCTTATGAGACAAATTTGAATACATTTTATCAGCCTATTGGGGTGGGGTTTTTTTTTTTTGTTTAAGAATGAAATAGATTGTCGCTATAAAGCAGAGTTCTCCAACCTGTTGGGTTTGGCGGCCCAGAGCAGGGCGAGGGGGGAAAAGAAGGGATGGTTTTGTGAGTGATGGTGAATGCATGCGCACGAGCGTGCGCACGCAAATACCCATTACAAGCGTGAGTGAGGTTGCAAGCGCCCATGATGCTCATGGTGACATGAGCGCTTGCATGTGGGGCCATGAATGCTCGCATGAGTGGGGCCGCAAACGCCCACAATGCTCACACAAGTGGGGCCGTAATGCTTGTGGTGATGCTCATGCGAGTCGGGCAGTGCATGCACACACCCGCCAGCCACTCACAGGGCCAAGTGGCGAATAGGCCGTGGGCCACAGGTTCAGGACCCCTGCTATAAAATGTTTTCAAATGAAGAATATTCTTGAGGTGAAATAAAATGACTGTAACCAACCTTCTTTTCTAGTTATTTCACGTTTCAATGATCATCTGTTCAAAGTTATTTTGAATACACATTAGGCTTGATATTCTATGCATTGCAAAATGCCTCAATTATCCTGAAATGCAAATAATAAATCAGGAAAGATCAATGTTTGAACTTGACAGCGGTTATGAAATAATTTTGTGGCTGCTGTTCTTTTAGAGATGCATGCGGTTATCTGAAGAATTTCTAATCTGTGACTGAAAGGGCTCTTTTTCCTATATACAAAGGGCTATTGTTAGTTTTTCATTTTTACTTTCCCTGGTAGCCCTTGTTTATTCTGTAGGATCCCCCAGGCAGATTTTCAGAGTTAAATAGGAACGCTGGAGGAATATCATCGTATTTCCCCACTTACTTTCAGTCAGTCATCTTGTTCACAAAGTTCCAAACTGAAGCCTTGTCCAGTGAATATATACACAACACTGAAGAATAAAACCTACTGAAACATTTCTCAGGTATGTAGATAAAAGATAGAACGTAGATAAAGAATATTTATTCTTATAAATTGTTAAGTCTCCTAAAGAGATTGTTTTATCTCCTAACAATAAAACATTATTCATATATAGGTCGTATAAGAGCCCCTCTTTGAGGGAGATGGTCTGTTTAGAAATATGATAGATAGATAGATAGATAGATAGATAGATAGATAGATAGATAGATAGATAGATAGATAGATAGATAGATAGATAGATAGATAGATAGATAGGGAGGCAGGTAGGCAGGCAGGCAGGCAGACAGACAGACAGACAGACAGACAGACACAGACAAATTTGTGTGAACTAATCTCTGGATTAGTAAATGTCAATGTAACAATACTTAAACTGACATATACAGCTGAGAAATTGATGCTGAAATTAGTATACACACAACAGATTGTCTACCTGGGGAAACTGGATGAAGACAGACCATTAGAATAACTTGAAGTTAGCGATTGGAAATTTCTTTTCTTGGCACAGATGCTTTGCTGTCCTGTTTATATAGGACCCGTTTGCTCATAAATGTGCACATAATTTACCTTCCAGATGTCCAAAGAAATATCTTCTTGTCCTTTACAAATTGTTTCTGCAAAATTAAATATTTAATTTGCTGATCCCAAACCTATGGAAGTTAGAACAAAGGTTTTACGAGCTTTCGTGGAACTATTTACAAGCAAAAGCGCAGTACCCAGATTTGCAGGAAAAAGCTCATAATATGCTTTTTCCCATTTATTCCTGTTGTTAAATCTTTTTAAGCATCCCATTTATTCATGTTTTATCATTCTTTTTTGTCCTCTGATATTTTTTTGTAACATGACAGATTATGTTACCAATTCTAGGAGAAAAGGATTTACATTTGTACAGCAATAATCCTTTTTCAGCTCAAACAGGAACGAGGGAAAGCAGTTGTGTGATCTCATCCCCACTTTTGGAAACTTACCAAGCAAGATGCTGCCGAACACATAAAGCGTACAGAACTGATATCTTAATGAAAGGGTGTCTTAGAGGGAAATCCAATAGCTTTGAATTCATCATGCAAGTGAAATGTCTCTGCAGGGATAACACTTAACTCAGCTTTTGATATAATGATTTACCTATTGGCAGTTATACAACTAATCTACAACTACTACTACTATTACAATATGTACACTAGGGATTTGGATCTGATTTCCTAAAAGGTGTTTTGGGGTACGTGAGAGCCATTTCCTGAGACCAAATTGTTTTAAGGGGCATGGCTGCTTTAAGGTGTTGTAGACCAATGTTGAGTTCCTACTTGCTCAGAAATACCTTTTGGAAATTGAATCTAAAGTGCTGCACAGCTTGATTACACAATCTCTTATCAGAGACAATTTTGAATATTAGGTATAGACCAGTGGTGGCGAACCTATGGCACGGGTGCCATAGGCGGCACTCAGAGCCCTCTCTGTGGGCACGCGCGCCGTCGCCCCAGTCCTAGGCCTTCAGCTGGGTTTTATAAAACCTTTTCGCTTTAGGCCTCCACCACCGTGTACCCCCCAAAAAAAGGTTCAATCAATCAGTCAATTTCAACTTCTCACGGGAAAAAAAAGATCTTGCAAAGTTGGAATTGATTGATTGAACTTTTTAGTCCCACCCAGTCTGCCGTTACCACGGCAGAGACGCCCACCTAATGGGCCACGCCCACCCAATGGGCCACACCCACCCGGCACTCAACGATGCATAAGTGGGTTTGGGGTTGCAGTTTGGGCACTCGGTCTCTAAAAGGTTTGCCATCACTGGTATAGACAGTACATCTCATGCCAATTAGTCTGAGGTAGTGCGCTTTGTTCGTTGTGATCTTTTAATAACCCTTCCCATGAAATCAGAAGGCCAGATCAGATTAGAATGAAGAGCTTCATTTGGAAATCCCTCAAAAAATGAAGCGAGTTCTATTGCCATGATGTTCCATTTCCATGACGGATGTGCTCCTTTCTCTAGTGGAACATCTTTTCTGCAGGACCACAAGTGCTGAAGTCAGAGCTGCTCTGGCTGCTGTAATTTATCACATCCATCTAGGAAGAAAACTTTTAGCAAACAATTACTCATTCCAGAAACTTGTGCACTACTTTTAAAACCGTGTTTCCATTTTGGTGTAATTCTTCTGGCATAATTAGCTTTTGGAAACCAGCACATCTGTTCACATACATTTTAATACCATGGAGCAATTTTATGGTCCCATAAACATTGTCAGCTTCTTTGTGCTTCCTTTCCATTGTAGTTCTGGAGACAATTGACACATGTAACAATGATGAAACAACAGTGAGGTATGCAGACTAGCCTCTAGCTACCTAGCAATGAAACATAACTGCTACCGGTATTTTATTTAATACATAGATAAAGTCACATAATAGTTATTATATCTGTGTGATGTCATAGAAAACCCTTATCATGCTTTAGATACAAACATTTCAAGTCCCAGAATTCCCAGCACCAACAGTGCTGTCTGGGAAATTCTAGGAACTGAAGTCTACATAACTTTGTAGAAGGGCAGCTCAAAAAAAACCAACAATGAATGATACATGATTCTGCAGTTTATAGCAGCACATTTAGTTCTTTTAATACTTGATTTTTTAGAGTTTTGGACACATTTGGAATGTTGGGAAAATATGAGTAGTATAAAAAATTAGCCACTGTAGTAAGTGCAACCAATCATAGGCGCTCCATGGCATCGGACCGGGATATCTTCGAGACCGCCTTCTGCCGCAGATTACCTCCCATCGGCCTGTACGCTCCCACAGGGTGGGTCTCCTCAGGGTGCCGTCGGCCAGACAGTGCCGGCTGGCGACCCCAAGGGGGAGGGCCTTCTCTGTGGGAGCTCCCACCCTCTGGAATGAACTACCCCCAGAGATCAGNAGACCAATTATTAATATTTGTTTTTAATTATGTTTTTAATTTGTAGTTTTTTGGTAGTAGCATTTTATCTGGTTGTTAGCCGCCCTGAGTCCGCAAGGAGAAGGGCGGGATATAAATTAAAATAATAATAATAATAATAATAATAATAATAATAATAATAATAATAATAATAATAATAATAATAATAATAATAATAATAGAAAGAACCTAAAAGACAAATTCAAATTTCTAAATGCAAGGCACAGTTGAATCCAAGCTTCAGGATAACAAAATCAAACCAGTTTCTTGGGCCAACAAAAAATAAGAAGACACAGAATAAGTTTCTAAGGCTAAAAGCTACTTTATTTAAGATTCCTTAGAACTATTGTGGTTTTTTTTTTTTTTTTTTTCTTTCTCCCTCACTCTGGATCACCCATAGCATGCTATTTTTCTCACCCCAGGCTTGGTCTTCCTTTTTCAGGATCATTCTCAAGAAGTGCCAGACCCCACCCATTGCTCTTTCCTAGCAGTAATCCAACTACTTCCTCCTGCACCAAGCAAAATTACTCATCTTTCCCCTGCTTCCTCTTCTCATATCTTTAGGTTATAAAACTTCCTCTTCTCATAGTATTAGCTCACTCAGACTATTCCCAGAAATCCTTTAACACCATGGTGGCGAACCTATGGCACGCGTGCCACAGGTGGCACGCAGAGCCCTCTCTGTGGGCATGCGCACCGTCGCCCCAGTCCTAGGCCTTCAGCTGCCATCTGCAAAAAAAAAAAAAAGGTTCAATCAATCAATCAATTTCAACTTCTCGTGGAAAAAAAAAGATCTTGCAAAGTTGGAATTGATTGATTGAACATTTTAGTCCCACCCAGTCTGCCGTTACCACTGCAGCCGCACCCACCCAATGGACCATGCCCATCCAATTGGCCACACCCACCGAGTTGGCCACACTCACCGAATTGGCCACGCCCACCCAGCACCCGACGATACATAAGTGGGTTTTAGGTTGCAGATTGGGCACTCGGTCTCTAAAAGGTTCGCCATCACTGCTTTAACATATCCATGCTTCCCTACTGCTCTTCTACATCTGCCTCTCACTGCTAAGGTGTAAACATTGGATCTGTTAATTTTATGCATTTCTTTTTGTGCTTCAAATTTCTAAAACTGCTTCTAAGCAAAATGCTAGTCTCTGCATGCTTACCCTATCTTCTTTTTAGGAATGTCTCTTGATTCCATGAGGCACAGAGGAACTGTATGGAATAAAGATAGCCAACACTGGGAAGACTCTGAAATAGATCTGGTCACCTCCTCCTGCAAAAGCCATGTGCATTTCACAGGCACAGAGACAATTCCATAGGGCAGTAATGTTTACAGGTCTCCTAATAACTGACCGTGAACAATTGGAAGAACTGAATTTTGTTATCATTTATATAGTTTTTATAATTGTTTTTATGGCAGGAGATATTCCTCTTAACATTGTCTTTAGAAGGCCTTAGCTTAATCATAATTGATAATGAGAGGACCTCATCATCATATTTTTAATAACCTCCATTTACAACAAGGATGGATAAATGAATGCTTTCATTCATTCGAAATATTTCTAAGCCCCTTTTAAGATCCTCTCCTTAACAAAAAAACTTTCTAAGACAAATTGATAAAGTATTGGTCTAGGGTCATATTGGTCTGTTGCCATGTGTGGCAAATGAGAACTTCCAAATTTTCCAACCAGCTGTGCTAATAGCAATAACACATCTGAAGGGCATTCTCTTGCGGAAAGTTTACCATTAAAGCTGCTAAGAAAAGTACTGCTGCAAATGAAATAACTATCTTAAGGAAAGGCTGCAGTGCAGATGTAAGATTTAAAAGCCTTAGAGAGGCTAAATCAAGTTGATGGAAATTTAATAACTGGGGGGGTCACTAATTTATTTATTAAGTGATGGGGTTTCTTTGTTTTTAAAAGCACTGTGTTATTCTGGGCAGAGAGCAAAGAAACTATCTCTTGAGCTTATCAGTCTAAAATGAAGGTAAGAGTGAATTAGATGAGCAGTCCCTTTGAAGCAGAGCTGAGTCAAGATGGTTTGAGTGAAAGTTTTCTTAAAGATAATTATTCAGACAATAAATGGCTTAGGACTGAGTTAATGTTAACCTTTTACATTTGGTCCTGGTTTTGTGTGTTCCTTCCCATGCACTTCCAATTTGTTCTGTTTGGAGTTGCTCCAAGATGTTTTTCCATCTGCAGAACAGAATAACTTTTCTAGAATATATATATATATGCTTGGGCAAGATTTTTTTAACTGGGGAGGAAGCAGTCCTAATATAATTTTTATAAAAGCAAGCTGCACTCCAGGTACAAGATAAACAGACATTTCTTGCTGAGAGTGAGGCAGAAAGAGTCCAGGTTTTCCAAGGAGACTATCATGGCCTGAAGTTGGAAACTAGCTAGATAATATATAGAAGATGTCACAGTTCCCTTGCTGTAAGGCTCTCAGGGAGTGCCTTAAATTCAGGGCTCTCCCAGTCTGTCTGTCTCAGGAGGATGGAGTCAATCAGCTCTTCTTTCCTCCTACCCCATAATGCCTCCTCATGCATGCAGTTGAGCACTCCTCCATCTCTGGCTTTCCATGTGAAGGAAACTGCATACCTGAGTAGGTAGGTAGACTGGGGTCTGAATCTCTAGGCCAGGGGTGTCAAACTGCCGGCCTGCGGGCCGGACATGTCACGTGGAAGCCACACCTACCCCATTGCCGGCAATGGCAAAACTGTCCCAATACGTTGCGCGACGTAACGTGATGTCGCGAGCTTGACATGTCTGCTCTAGGCGTAGAATCAGAGCCAGTGGGACACAATTCTGCTTCTTCACTAGTGCTTGAATGGCTCTTCCTCATGGAAAGATAAATCATAGGAACCCAATGTTCTCTGACATGCCATATGCATATTGTGACTGCTTTGGAAAAGAACTATTCCCAATCCCAACATTTGTTGGTTTGTAGAAAGCTGGGGAAGGTTTCAGTAACGCCATGTTTGATGTAAGGGTTCATTTAAATTGCCAAGAATTATTTTGATTGATATAAACAAGAAAAGAAGTCTGACTTTTCTGCTATGCAATAATGGTGGAAAAGGTAATTTTCAACAATGTCAAAAATAGAATTTCCTAAACACTAGGAAAAAATGACAAATGAGTATTTTTCAACTTTTCTGGCCTTTTAGATTTTTCTTTTGCTCCAATCAGAATTTGGAATTGGACTCATTTTTTGTGAATCCTGTCAACATGGATTTCCTTCTCTTAGAAAATCCATTAAAATCTGTTTACTTTTAAAAGAGTGGTTAACACTATCACTATATTTATAGTTATATAGCTACAGTATTCTCATGAACTATTTTAAAATGTATATTTAAAAAGATTTTTTTAAAAAAATTACATAGCAGCTACATTTACATGAATCCCACCCCTTGCTTTATCAGGGGTCACCAAAAGTGCCATATTTGTGTCAGTAAGAGAAAAAGATGAAATAAAAGATGCTGAATTGGGTTGTGCACTTCAGAAACATTAAATCACTTTTCAGAAACTAAGAATCTGGCAAAACTATTATAGTTATAAAGGCTCTGTGTGCTAGTTGACATGACTCAGCAGGAAATACGGTAACAAACTGAAAAGATTCTCTTCAGAGAGAATAAATCTGTATACCAAATTTATAACATTCAGCACAATGAGCTGCATCAAATATTCTCTCCTATTTTCTTATGCATATTGCCATTTGCTTGTTCTAATGTTTTGAACATTTTAAGTGTTTATTTTCTGTTGTGCTAATTTAAGATAGGAAAACTTTGCATTTAGCCATAAAGAGAAGTAATTTCTTTTGCCACATCTTTCCAGTTTACCATTCCTGTTCCCCTTCAGTGTAAGAGGACAATAAAGTCAGGAAAATTAAAAAGTGTGTTTAACATTTGAAAATGTGCTATTTCTAATTAAAGTAGCAAAAACTAAAAATCTGGAAAACTATAGCTCTAAGGCCAAAAGACGAATAATCAAACTATATCTCCCTCTCTCCAATTGCTGACAGCAGTTGGTTAAAACAAGTAATGAGCTTGCTTATTTATTTCATATCTTTCATTTCTCATCTTAGCTCTGTTTAGACTTTCAGAGAGAAAAGAACAAGCACAGAGAAAATGAGAAATGTCTACTACAGCCTCACCCTGACGTCTGTACAATGAGAGGAAGAATATTCTCATGGAGAGGAGGCTGGACATGTGTCCTTATCCTGATTCTTCTCCCTCTGCAACCTTAACATATTGATGGGGAGTGTCAGACATATGTGATGATAATTTTTGCTACTAGTTTAGTTCTTGACTTAGAACCATTAATTTAGCAATCAATCAAAGTTGTAAGGATACTGAAAAAAGTTTTTATCCACTTATCAAGTCCCTCCCAGGGGATAGGCAGATGTTTTTATTTGATGGTGCTAAAGGTATCATCACAGAATGTAAGATATTCCAAAGCTGCCTTTTGCAGTTGAGTGATGGTAATTTTGCCAATGCCAATCGTGTTAAAGTGATGCTCCTAGTATTTTGGGATTGCACCCAAGGAGCCCATTATTATTGGTAGTATCTTTGCTTTCTTTTGCCAGAGTCGTTCTAATTCTATTTGTAGCTCTTTGGATTTTGTGTTTTTTCTCCAGCTCTTGTCTCCTCTTCTGCTATCTCCAGGCACTGCCACATCTACTATCCAGCCTTTTTTGTTTCTCTTATCAAGAATGGTTAAATCTGGAGTGTTTTGTGTAAGGTCCTTGTCTGCTTGTAGAGTTACAGAGCACTTTTAACTTCTTCATTTTCTATTACTTTGTTTATTTTGTGAATTCACCAGTTCTTGCTTGAAGGCAAATGTTATTTGTGCCGATATTTCAATGCACCATTGTTGCTACTTTGTCATGCTGTTGTTTGTAGTCCGTCTGTGCAATCTTCTTGCAGCAGCTAACTAGGTAGTCCACTATTTCTTCAGCTTCTTTGCAGAGTGGAATTTGTTATTTGTTGCTGTCTTCTCGATTCTGGCTTTGTACGCCTTTGTTCTTATTATTATTCCAGCCAGCTGAAGAAAATCATAGTGCCTCTTTCCTCCTCCATAAGAAGAAGCAGACCATGCTTCCAGAAACAGAGCTAGTGTGGTACTTGATTGTCCCATCTCTGCTTTCTCTTTAAGGGGAAGGAACAAACTATGGCCCAATCTATTTCAGCAGAAGTGCCCGAGTGACAGGCCCACAGAATCATTTTCTAGGTACAAGGAGTTACCAAAAAAGTCTGGCTGCGTTTCTGATTGTGCAGGCTCTGTTGGTTCCCCTCCCAGTTCCTTTTCCTGTACAAGGGTTGGGCAATGCAAAGGAATAATTGGGCACCAGCTGAGGGGTTGGAAAGGCACACTGGCTTGATGCCATTTACTCTCATAATCAGCATCCATTCCCAGAAGTCAGGAAGAAATAAATGGGAAGTAAGGGATCCATAGTTAATCAGGGCTTGCAATTCTAAACAGTTCTAGCACAAATACATATTCTAGGGAAATCTTTCTTATGGAAAAAAAAACCCAGCTAGCTTTAAGAAGAGTAGCATTCATTCATAGGTAAATATTTGAAAAACTGTAAAATGTAATTTGCAGAAAATTTTAGAAAAATCTTTACACTGATTATGCATATCATAAAATTACAGTCTCTAGGCCTGGAGACTGTAATTATTGTGTGACTGGGCTTTTGCCTCCACATGAGTGTAACTACTTCCTGCTGCCTTTCCAAATTGCTTTAAGGATGCTTACATTAGGTCATTAGCACTTTCAAAGGTCATTCTAGTTTTTAAAGCAGCACCACCCTTTTCAGGCTCAAGAAGAGGGAAAAAAACAGGTTTCGTTTTAATAAAATATCAGAAAGAGGATATCAGAAACCCTTGTGCAATATCCAGAGCAATTTTTTTTGAATAATTTTCAAAATGCTAATGACCTAATTATTACTGCTGGAAGAATAATTCAGTGCAGGTTTAGAATACATTTTGTTTTGTAGGAAAGATTTAAGATAAGATAAACTTCATTGTCATTTTTTACTGTGTGCACACTGGCACACAGTAAAAATGAAATTCTGTTGCTTGCTCTCAAAAGTGTACACATACATAACACACATATAAACATGCTATACACAACAGATGTATATACCTACACCCTTACATATAAGTACATATAAATATTAATCACTTTCCATCTTGAAGGAGGAAGTCCTTCTTTATAAAGACTTATGGACATCTTTATATAAACTTCAGGCTATTTAAAACAAAAATTAGTTATATTTTAAGTATAAAAATGAGGGGGCTATTGTTAGGATTCAGAGAGATATATCAGTGTTCATCCCTACCTTTTCCCCCCCATTGTTTTAAGGAAGCAAAGAAAACTCACATAAGTTGAGGAATGTGAGGGAAGCTATAACATGGACTTAGCAAATAAATATTCTGAACAGATTTATGAGGATAGATAGATAGATGGATGGATGGATGGATAGACAGACAGACAGACAGACAGACAGACAAATAGATTTTTTAATCCCAGGTTTATCATTTTTATGAATAATTCAAGGCAGCCAATGTATCTAATACTCCTTCCTCCTCCTATTTTTCACCACAACAGCCTGTGAGGTAAGTTGGGGTGTGAAAGAGTGACTAGTGCAAGGTTACCTAGCTGGTTTTCATGCCTAAAACAGGACTGGAATTTATAGTCTCCTAGGTTTCTAGCCTGGTACCTTAATCACCACACCAAACTTCATGACTGGCATCTTATTTACAGTATCACCTATTTGTTGTTGTTGTTTGTGCTTTATTAACTTTTCTGGACATTTAGTTAAAGAATAATAAATTTATTTCCAAGAGCTGAATTATATACACTGATTACGGTTCTTAATCTACTTCTTCCAGCAGAAAATATCCTCTCCAGTTAACTGCTGTTTTTCTTGCTCATTTCTCTACTTCTGTCCTCCAAGTAAGATTCATTTTACTGTAGTTATTTCCACTAGGAATTTCCCCCTAGGTCCCATTTCTAGCACTCCCCAGGGTAAATGGGCAGGGTAGATAATGGCTTCTGCTTCTTCACGTTATTCCTTTTGCTTTCATGGTTAGCATGGTTACGAGAACAGATGGCAAAGGAGAAGGGGAAGAAGAGGAGGGAAACACCTATTGATGACAGCCACTGTTGATTGTGTATTTAAACAAATGACTAGACATTCTATTTTGTAAAACCAAACTCATACATGTTTGTTCTAAAAATGAAACCCCAAATAACTGTAGCACTGTGCATTCTTTCCTTGGCCCATGAGTCTTAATAGATACCTTTTAATTTCACTTTACAGCAGTTTTTTAAAAAGTCCCAATCTCACAGCCTTTGGATGAGGTACAAGAGCAATTTTTTTAAAAAAAAGAAAAAGAAAACCAAAATACATTAACTGTTAAAATAATAAAAACATTGATGCATTTTAGTATATAGAAATAAATGGATACTGGCAATCATCCTAAGATTCAAACAGCAGTTTAAAGAAATAGTTTTAAAAGTCTTCCTGATTGAAAAGGAGTGTGAATTAATTGTATCTCCATAATGTCAGGCTATAATGACTGTTTCCTAGTCAAGTTCCCCTTGACTTCACATTAATAGATTACAGAGCTTAAAAACAATAACACTATTATTTTTACAGACATTAAACCGCCATGTTTACATCTGCCCACCCATACATTTATCTCTTCTTATTTGTCTAGGATCAAAACGTTTCCTCAAAGCTAGATCTAACTTGAATATCTATTTCAATTAACGTAGATACAACACAAGTTAAAACAGACATCGTACAGCAGGTGTCTTACACATGTAAAATACATATATTTTCTTCCTCCTCAAACAGATCCTCTTTGCTGATTCTTTATTCCCCAATTTACGGGCTCCATTAGTATTAAGTAAATATTGTTTGCAGGTGGTGGGCCACTTAATGGTAAACTGCCATTTACTGAAAGGGGTGGTTTATTACAGACAAGGGCAACTTATCATGATTTCTTCTTTTGTTTAGGATAATGGACCTACTCTAAACAGGAGACCCATGGCCTTTTCACCTGGAGGAAGTCCAACAGACAACAAGCAGACCTTAAATTTGCAATATAATAATCCTTCACGTCTGCATGCAAACAACAGTCCAGAGTCTAGTTTGCCCTCACAGATGAGTGGTCTCCATATCACAACTCTGCAAAGGTATGGAAGGCTACATGACAATGGAATTGCTTTTGGAGATGCCTGAATTGAATGAATGAAGTAGGGTTGCTGCATCCATGCTGCAAAAATGCAGGCAAATGCTAGAGGGCAGTAGAGAGATAGGGGAAGCTCTCACTTTTCACATCCCTTTAATGGTCATCTGGATGTTTTAGTCCAGACATGGTACACCCAGTACGAAAAGGTAAGTGTCGGGGGGGGGAGGGTTTGCACCATTTTTTCCAGATGAAAATATTCACTCTTTCACATACACTAAAATGACTATGTGCTTCTGTTGGAAGAGCATCCCCCCTCCACCTAAAATGGATTTAAATACTTGAGAAAAGTCATTTTAGCACTATTTTCCCACATGATTCAGCCAACTATTCAACTATATTACTAAAAGTCAAACTACATTATCTGGGCTCCAGAAATCCAGATGGCCAGTAGATGGCAGCAAAATGGAAGAATTTTATCCACCTTTATGTTGTCTAGTAATACGCTAGGTAGGGTAGCCTAATTAAAAGACACGTATCACATTGATTGATATCCTTGTTTGGAGTTATCTTAAACCCACTTTGTTATAGATTTTAAACTGATTTACAGCTTAGCATATGACAATAAATGATTACTTGTTCAACTGCCATAGGTAAAACAGTGTTTGTGTTACAGATTGCTTTATCTATTAGTACACAATTGCTAAAATAGCAGCCTAATAATTTTTTGTCAACATAAATTGGCAAAAGAAAAATGAAATTCATGTTGGAACATTCCCATTTGTCCCAGAGGTGGTTTTCAAAAGGCAACTGAAAATTGAAGAAGCTTCTTGAATGAGAAGTGAGACATTTTCAAGGAAAAACCAAGAAAGTCCAGTTGCCTTTTGAAAAGCACCTTTGGGACAACCATAATCTAGATCAGAGGTCTTCAAACTTGGCCCTTTTATGACTTGTGGACTTCAACTCCCAGAATTCCTCAGCCAGGCACGCTGGCTGAGGAATTCTGGGAACGCTGGCTGAGGAATTCTGGGAGTTGAAGTCCACAAGTCATAAAAGGGCCAAGTTTGAAGACCCCTGACCTAGATGATTGAGAATATCCATAGATACTCCCATTTGTAAAGCCATCTAAAAAAAAAATGTGTAATGTTTTTTATTTATTATTATTTTCCCCCCTCTGTTCAATTGTGCTGATTCTCAGAGAGTAGCTGGACAAGTCTCTGCAGTTTGCTTGGGAAGTTTTTTCAGAAATGTTTTGCCATTACCTTCCTTCTAGGACTGAGGAAAAAAATGACTGGCTCAAGATCACTCAGCTGGCTTTGTGCCTAAGAACTCAGTCTCCAAGTTTCTAGCCTAGTGCCTTAAACTATTACACCACACTCTCCCTTTAAATTATATATATGCAGTGCTACAAAGTAATAGTTTTAAATAGGCACAAGGAAGTGTTAAAAATGGGATGAGGATACATTTTTGTAATACATGACTATTTAGGCCTGAGATTTAAACTGGTCTGGGCTGCTAGATTAAATTCAGACATCTGGGTTTATATTGTAATAGCAACCCTAAGCTATCAGCTAGATTTAAGCACACGGCACCTCAAGTGACCTGCATGGTACATTGTATGAATAAGATAAATTCAGAAAAATAGAAGTTGGGGGCTGGTCATATATTAAGTTAAGATGCTGTATTTTCCAAGTACAAACATACTTTGGTGTTAAATATACACTCTTCTGAAAGCATAATTCCTATCATCTGAAGGACATTACCGTAGACTGCATTTAAGTAATTTCTTAGCTGGATTTTATAAACACGGATCACTTGAAAAATAACAGATCACGGCTGTATACTTTAATATCAGGAATAGAATAATACTAAAATGGAGGGTGGCTTGTCAAAAATATTTTAGATGTTTTATATCTATCAAATTAGAATCCACAATTTCTACTGATTCCAGGTGCAAATAAACAAGAAATAGGAAATCCACTCGGGATGATAAAGGTGAAACCAGGTGAAAATAAATCAGAGGAATGTCAGCAATTTTAGCTAAAATGGTGGCAATAGGGTCCAGCATTTTTAAGAGTGACCATTCTTAACAGTCATTTCCAGCACACTGTTGCATCTCTCCAAGGCTGGAGGGTTAGGGTTTCAGAATGCATCATTTAAATAAGACTGAACTGAAATGAGCTTCTTCTATTTCACACACACACACACACACAAATTTATGGGTGGCAAAATAGGGAGCTCTCTCTAAGGCAGAGCTTTTCAACCTTTTCGCCCATTGTACCACTTTTAGGATACCAGTCGCCTAGCAAGGTGTCAAAAACTTGATGACCCCCCCCCCAAAAAAGGAAAAAAGTGATAAAAGTACAGGTAGTCTTCGACTTACAACAGTTCGCTTAGTGACTGTCCAAAGTTACAACGGCACTGAAAAAAGTGCCCCCCCCAAGCTTCAGCCGAGCAAGACACCTGCCTGCTTGCCTGGCGACGCTCTTCCTCCTGTCCAAGGTTTTCATTGTTTGAGCATTTCTGTTGTGGATTGGCAGTGGGGGTGGGGTGGGGGGTGTTTGGTTTTTATTCCCCCTGTCTTCTGGGTAGTTGCAGCAGGTTTTGGTCACTTCACATGACCCTGGGACACTGTGACCGTCATAAATATGAATCAGTTGCCAAGCATCTGAATGTAAATCACAAGACTCTGGAGATGCTGCAACATTCCAGCTGACCGGCGCTTCTTCTGGGCTCAGCAGAAGCGCCAGGATCAGCACCAAGCTCCAGCTGGAGCCTGGTGCTGATCTTGGTGCTTCCACTGTGCCCTGACAACCCCGAAAAAAATGCTGATCCTGGCGCTTCCGCTGAGCCCTGACATCCCTGCAGCTCCAGCCATCTCTCACTCAGGCTTGTGCAGTGCTGCCACTGGTTCAGCTCATTCCCCTCCCCCACTACCACTTTTCTAGGATGGTCGCGTACCACCTGCCAGGTGCCAATGTACCACAGGTGGTACCCATACCACTGGTTGAAAAGCCCTGCTCTAAGGGACCCAGTATGATGGTATGAGTGACCATTATTTTTGATTTCTTAGCCATATATGTTTGCCATGTACATCAAAGAAAACATCAAACATTACATCAAACATTAATTCTTTTTCAAATGTATTATCGATTAAATGCAACCCAATCCACAAGGAATCAAATTTATAAGGAGTGAAGGTTTTTTTTAAAAAAAGTAGTATCCCTGAGACAATGTTTGGCAATAACAAAAAAATAACTCCAGTGCGAAATATTATTCAGTGGCGGGAGGACTTCCAATTCCTTCAGTAATTTAATTTAATGCATTTTTTTAAAATATGATCCATGTGTAACACAGTAAGTCAACGAACTGCAGCAGCTGTCTTTCACTTACCGATTAGTCTTAAATGTATGGTTCAGTAGCCAGTAGAATGAACTCAAGGGCTCTTTCATTGGCAACTCTTTGCATATAATAGATTGCACATGACCAACCATCGCTCCAGAAGCAAGGAAGGGGAAACAAATGGTTGAATCCTCATTAGTAGACATAGAATTTGTTTGCCAAAAGTTGCAGTTATCAAGCTTGTGATTTGATGAAACAGTTCTAGAAAACATTGTGAGAGAAGCTCCTCATAAAAGACTCCTTTTCTTTAATGGACTTTAGGTTGGTACCTCTTCAGTTGGCATCAATTGGTTGACCTTCATTTTCTATTCACACAGTGCTGATCCTCTAAGGTCTCTACCAAGGAACAAAAATGGAATTGACACAGACTCCGATGTGTACAAAATGCTACAAGATCATGAAAGGCCTGTTTCAGAACCTAAGCAATCAGGATCTTTCCGGTATCTGCAGGGCATGTTGGAAGCCGGAGAGAATGGTAAGCAGCACAAACGTCCCTCTTTTATGCCAACCTTAATGTAAGTGCCAGTCTTAGAAACCATACGTACAATGATTCTTGATTAGCTGTTTAGGCTGGATTTGGCATTTCAACCCCCCTATTGTGTCCTTCCCAAGGACCTGGGATAGGCAGATGTTGTTCGATGGTGTTAAAGATATCATCACAAGATATTTTATTTATTTATTTGTATCTCGCCTTTATTATTTTTACAAAGAACCCCAGGTGGCAAACATATCCAATATACCTTCCTCCTCTTATTAATATAATTAATCCGAGTTTATTAATATAAGCTGTTCCCAGTAAAGCTGCCTTTTGCAATTGACTGTGGTTTTGTTAACACCAATGGCGTTCTTCAATGCTCTGGTTGTTTTGAGGTTGCGCCCCAACGCGCATATTACTATTGGTATTATTTTTGCTTTCTTTTGCCACAGTTGTTCCACTTCTAACTGCAGGTCTTTGTATTTTAGTATTGATGTGAGCGGAGAAGTAAAAAGAAAAAAAAATCAGGAAAACCACCCAGAGTATGTGATTAAAAAGAACAGGGGAAGGGGACACTGACATCAGTATTATCAAGCAAAGGCTCAGAGCATTCATAGGCTATTTAAAAAGCAGAGCAGTTGGACTGTGGACATTGGTATCTGCATATCTGTATATTCATAAGCATTACATGCTTCATGTATATAATCTTGTATATAAAGATTTCTCGAGTTCCCTTTTTTTTGCTTAGTTCAAACTACATAGATTTTTTTCATAATATAATCCTTAAAAAGAGCCAGCTCCTAACATGCTGTCTTGCTTTTATTACAGACGTTTAAAGGTCTCTTTGAGTTCTGACATACAGTAAAACAAATAAATCTGGCATGCCAATGCTATAAAAGTGCACTTTAGCAGTGTTATTGCCTTGCTTGATTTCTTTTACATAGCGAGAGGTCATATCTTTCCCCCCCATCCATAAAGTAAAAACATTTTCTAAATTAGGGAACATCATCTGTCTTGTGTTTCCTCCATACAGCTCTTTTGTACCAGCTTTCCTTTGTTCCTTTTTAAATCTCTCTCATACCATTTTCCCCGTTTTTTAAAAAAAATTCTGATTTTATCTGACAAAACAGAACTTCATATGATATTCCCATGCTATCTTGCTTTCTTATTCTTATAATCATGATACCATTTTAAAATAAACACCTTAAGGCTAATGCTGGTCACCTGTTCCCTAAGCTTTATATCATCTGACATATAGCCCCATATTAGCTCAGGAAAAAATCCCATTGATTTCTAAAGGATTTCCTGCTTTCTGTGAATGCAGCCTTAGGAAGTTCCTATCATTCTGGTGATGAAGGAATATGTGTATGCAATAAAGCCAACCCCTTACTTTTGAATTCCAGGAGAAATTACAGGTATTCCTTGAGTTACAGCCCCAATTGAGGCCAAAATTTATGTTGCTAAATGAAACATCTGTTAAGTGAGTTTGCCCCATTTTACAACTTTACTTGTCACAGTTGTTAAGTTAGTAACACGGTTGTTAAGTTAATCTGGACTCCCCGTTGACTCTGCTTGTCAGAAGGTCGCAAAAGGAGATCACATGATCCCCCCGGGACACTGCAACCATCATAAATATGAACCAGTTGCCAAATCTCTGAATTTTGATCATGTGACCATGGGGATGCTGCAGTGGTCATAAGTGTGAAAAATGGTCATAAGTCACTTTTTTTCAGTGTAACTTTGTAACTTTGAATGGTCACTAAATGAACTGTTGTAAGTCGAGGACTACCCGTATTTAAACAAATACGTTTTCATATCTGGGGACATTCCGCATGCCTTAAATCAATAATACTGAAATGTTATCTTACCTTCTTGACAGGTGAAAAGTACGACAAAGTGACCAGTCCAAGACACATTAAATCTCCAGTCCCTAAACTGGGTGGAGCCATGTCTGGCTTGCAGGTGCTCCCTGAGTGTACCAGATGTGGTAACGGCATTGTGTAAGTACACGAATCTCCCCAGGAGCCTTAATAGTTTATGTCCTGTTTGGGAAAGCTAGCGAATAAAAGTGCCATCTGTTTCATTTTAAACTCTCATTGTTATGTATGGCCCATAAAACCACGTTATGTGCTGGGTGGAATTATAAGAGCAGGATGGCGTCTGGACTTCTTCTTCCATAGGAAGGCTAATTAAGTATGTATTGCAGCTTTAACGTTCACGAATGTTATAGTCTCTTGATCCGGAGTACCTCTGTTGTTCCAAAATTTGGTGGGAACTCCGCACAAAAGAGGATTCCCTGATTTCATTGGAATCCAGTTGGCTCAGAGATGCGGAATTAAGGAGCAGCTTGCTTTTGCAGACAGTAAAGCCTCTTCGTCTTTGTCTTATGAGCCAGGGATGTGCCCAGGTGAAACAGAACTGCTTGGGCTTATGTAACAACCTGAAAGAAATATTAATGGTTTTAATATTTAACTTTCTTATCTTCTCTCCTTCACTCTAACAGTGGCACAATAGTGAAAGCCCGTGACAAGCTCTACCATCCAGAATGTTTCATGTGTGACGACTGTGGCCTCAACCTGAAGCAAAGGGGCTATTTCTTCATTGAGGAACAACTATACTGTGAGACACATGCCAAGGAAAGGGTTAAACCACCAGAAGGATACGACGTGGTAGCTGTTTATCCGAATGCCAAAGTTGAACTTGTCTAAATAGATACTCTTATTTCCCAGCCAGGGCGAAAGGGCTAGAAGAGAGTCAAAAGGGTTTATTCTCAGTAAAATACTTTTCAGAAATCAAATGAATTACCCTTGGGACCTTAGATGGGATAGTACTGGTTGCAGAAAACCTTTGAAAAGAATAATTTCCTTCATTTCTTACAAAACTTCGCTTTTTGGTTGCTGTGCTGTTGGTTTTTTTTTTTTAAATGCAAATAATATTTGCTGTAAACCATCCAAAATCTATGTAAAAATAGATGCTTTTTAAAAAGAACTTTTCCATATACAACCAGTATTTCTTTTTGTCCCATTTAAAAATAAGGCACTTTAAGAACTGACAGTTTAAAGCATTGCATTAAATTTTACTTTTGTCAATAATATAGATATACGATAAATACTGCTTTGTGGCTTTCAGCCATAAACATGGCTGAGACCATGTTTATTAGTATTATTAATATAGTTAGAGAAATTCTCTTATAAATCCTTCTTCAAGTGGTGTTGTTATAGTTGCTGCCTATTTGTTATTTTAGTTATGTTCAGTACCTAGGAAACAAAAACGGAAAATCTTTTTTGAGTTGAGCTTTACTCCTGGTGGTTTCATACAGGGGCTACCATATCTAAGCTGCCAAAATTTGGACACCCATTAAAAAGTAGTAGCAAGCTAGAGGATTCTGTATGTTTTGTGCCCTCTATGGTTGACTGTTTTGCAGCCTAGATGTGGTAGCCTTATTCACGGACATGGACACTATTTTTTTTGGTAATAATACAAAAGTCATTTCACATTTTTCCTGTGAAATGTGTGATAAACAACCCCTTTTTGTTGTCCTTGTGACACATGGCAGCATTAGTAGCTGGAACTTTCTGCTGACCTAATACTGCCCTTTAAATTCTCCTAAAGAAAACATTATTGGAAACCCATAATTGACCCTGAGCTGGTCAAGAGCAGTGAGCATATTAAAGATGATTTGTGTGTTCTCAGGTCCTTCTAGATCACGTGATGTTGACACTTGTATTAAGATTAAGAACTCTCAAATGTAAAATTCTCTGTAAACAGAAATGTATGAATGCATGTACAGCAAAGAATCAGATATAACAGAATCTTTACATATGATACCAATGTTCTTTTTTTCCTGTGAGATACCATAATCTCTCTTGCTGTTTATTCCTTTGTATCAAATCACACGGACAACTATTTCTATTACTTCCTCCTTTGTGTTTAAACCATAAGATTTTATATTCAAGCCTGAAATATAGAACCGTTCTCAGATTCAGTTTATTTGAATATTCATCTCTGTGGCAAACATTTCAGTCAATATAAAAGAAATCCAGATAACAATAGGGCAAAGACCACAAAGTGATTTTTCATTTTGAGTTTTCAGAACTGAATGTCCTTGGACATACTGAAGTCTTTTCATGTTGGAATGAATTGAATGAAATGCAGAAGAATCCATACAATTATAAGAAAATTAAGCCTCATTTCAGACAAATACACATAGAAGATGATTGGTAGGTAGGTAGGTAGGTAGGTAGGTAGGTAGATAGATAGATAGATAGATAGATAGATAGATAGATAGATAGATAGATAGATAGATAGATAGATAGATAGATAGATAGATAGATAGATAGATAGAGACAGAGAGAGAGAGAGAGAGAGAGTGGCAGAGAGACATTTATTTCTTGATAACATAGGATGAAACTTGCCCAATGTGAAAACTACATTATGCTTTAACAAGTAAAATGGAGCAACAAGGATGAATAAAAGTATGTACTTTTAGTTAAAACATAGTTCTCTATACCATTAACACATTGTCTGTATTGTTAGGGTTCTCATTTAAAGAAGCTTGATTGACTGAGTTTATTTTTTTTCTATCTGCAGTTATTATAAATGCATATACAGTATTAATAATTCATTTAGCCAGAAATCCGACCCTGTCAGCCATATAAGCTATAGTAGAAAACACAGAAGCTTTTCCTCCATCTTTTTTTTTCTTCGCCCTCCACCTGCATAAAGGACTAGTGAAATTCTCATGCATGCAAAGAAGCTGCTGATCCCCTGCCCTTGAAGTGCCTACAAAATTCCCTTTGGTAGCTTTCTGCCTGCCACTGCTTGCAGGGAAAATACTGATCATGTCCTTTCAGAAGGACCACTTCTGCTGCATCCTATTTTTAGCCATCAGTAATAGGGAAGGTATCTCAGCATTGCACTGCTGTTTTGCTTTTTGGGTTTTTTTTTTCTGACTGATTAAACAGGAATACCTTTTTTGGTGTATCAGTATGAAACTAGTTAATTAGTTACTAAAGCACTGCAACACTTATTTTCACATTAGCTCTATTATGCAAGGTTTCCTGTCAGGTGGGGAAACAGTCCTATTTGAATTCTTCAGTAGCTTCCAACTCTTAAGTTATCACTAGTTTTTATGATTTTTCTGACCTAATATTTATGCTTTTCTCTTCATGGAATCATTTCAGTAAATCCAGGAATATTTATGTATTATTATAGTTATTAATCAAGCAATGTTGTTGTTGTTTCATTTCTTGGTTGCCAAGAGATAGCTATTTCTTTTGCAACAGTTGTGAACAATTGCTCCAATTTGGCTTATTTGTGTTGATCCTTAGAGCCCCAGGTATGATTATACTGTTTTGTGGGTTATAGTTTGAAGTGCTCTGAGGAACGCATATACTATGAGCCTACAATTTTACAAATTGCTGGGTGCCTTTAAATTCAAAATTGGTACCTAATCTCTGCTCCTTGAAATCCAGTTGATAATTCACAACATCTGGTTTTATTGAAGGGTCTTCCCAGTTTATCTCACATCTCTTTTGTCCTTTCATTATCAAGTGAGTTTGATAAACAAGCAATCTTTCTTGACTTGTGTTTAGGATTTTGCCTGTAGGGCGCATTCTAATGAAGCGGCAGACTGCCTGTCCGTGGTCCCCTTTGCACAAGTGCCTTGAAACAGCCACCATAATTTCCAGATTAGAAATAAAGATGTTTTTACAAATGTTTCTGGGTGAGCAATTTACCTATATGCCTTGCAACCGTTTCTTGAAATCAAAAACTAAATCCAGTCATTATTTTAATCAGATACTTCATTAAATATACCGTAAGTTTGTTTTTCATTAAAACCTTCTGCTTGGCAAAATTATTTCAAGAATTCACAGTGTGAATTCTTTAATATAATTTAAGGAACAAAGTATATGTTTCATTGTAATGGCTTAGAATATTCAGACCTTGGATTCTAGTTTTCTTAAAACATTTATCAGTTTAAAAACTGCTAAAGTCGATCATACCTATCACTTTCCTTATGCTTATTTTTTTTCATTTTGCTAATAGTTATTGCAATAAAACTGAAACCTAAAAGGTGGATATCTCTATATATACACATGCTATAATAATCATATAGTTGCTTGACAATAAAGAACATCTCATAGGATAGAAAGTAACTTGCAAATAAATGAGCCCAGATATTTCTGGATTGAGTAGTGCATCACAAACCTGATATAATCAACTTTTTCTCTTGTGCAGTGAAACACAGGTTTCTGAATATGTTAGGCTATAGATCAGTTTGCATTGCTCTTGGTTCCCCACTTCAGTTTCATTTCAAAGGCTGTTTTTCACCCTGCAGGAATCTGCTGTCTACTTCAGATCTGTTATAATAATATTAAAACATGTGGCCCATGTTGGAAATTCATTAGACTTGAACTGTGAGCATTATAAATTGCATACAACTAATTGTGAATAATTAGTTAATTCAATGATCTATTTCAGGCTTTCCTGTATGCAAATAACTTTACTAGCCAAGGAATGAAACTTTCTTTTTATATTTTATCTGCATGGAAATTATTAACACTCAGAATTCCTACAAATTTGTCTCTTGCTGGTTTCTTTTCTAAATTGATGATTCACGCGGTATTGAAATTAGAACCATCTTGCACAAGAATATTTTGTTATAAATTCATTTCCTTCTAGCTGTGCCCCTTATCCTACACACATTTTTTGTAGCATATTATTAAAACTGGAATATGGTTTGTTGCCAGTTCAATCAAGGGATAAGACATTTTTTATTTGTGTGGGTTAACTAACAGAAAAGCATTTTAGGAAAACATATTGTGTATGGAGTTTAAATATATTATGAGTCTACCTGATTATCAAATGAATTATGATTTAACTATTTCATCACCACTACTATAGCCTCAGAAGTTTTTTTATTATTTCATAGTCTGTCATATTCAGAAACTATGTGGTTGGTAATATATTTCTCTTACATTGCCAGCCATCAGAATCTTGTGACAACCATTTACAAGATTTTCATACCCCTGATCACACATTCATTTCAGCACTGGTATACTTCAACTTTAAAAAAGGCAAATTTTGTCACAATGTCCTATAGTACCAAAGGGGAAATCTATTGAGGTATTTTGATCATGGATCGTCCATTGAGAGCAGGGATGGTAAGTTCCTTGTTTTCAATCTTTCAATTCTCATTAATGTCTCTTGTGGGGGAATCTTCCAAGTCTCTGGAGTAGATTTTGAGGAGAAATTGGGAACAGGGCTATAAAATAAAGGTAAAGAAGAAAAAGCTCTATTATGTGACCCAAAATCGATTTGGATGACTTTGAACTTCACTCTTAACATATGGGATACCATTACTAGCAATAGATAAGGTGGAGGGCTTTTTTAAAAAAAATACTGGACTGGATCATAACCAGAGTTTCTCTGCAAAGATGTCTTTTAAAACACTGAATGAACCACTGAATTGGTTAAGGTGCCAATGCCTTATCTTACACAAACAGTAGCAACTATGTGGGGTCCTTGGTGCTCTCTGAGCTTGGTTGTTTTCTTGCAAACTCTAGCACTGAGGATGTTACCTAGATTGATAATGAAACGTCTGCAAGAAAACAACCAAACTTAGAGAGTGCCAAGAACCCCACAGTTCAGCCGTGAGCTACAAATATTTTCTTCTATTAGTAAAAGTGCCACAAATATAAAAAGACACAGAAGCAAAAAGCCATAAGGACATCATAGTATTTTATTTTAGTACAGAACAGACTTTTTCTGAAGCAGAACTGATGTCCATGAGAAGATACAGTATCTATGAATGGAGGGAACACCAAAGGCAAAACATTGTGTGGTGAGAGAAGATAGCTTTCTGCACTGGTCCCACAGATTAGGAAGAGTTTAAGTCCAAAATATCTGGAGGTCCCTAAATCCTATATTCTTTGGAGGCAAAGCTGAAAACAGAAGAGGGAGGAGAATAAAATCAGTTTAACCGAATTAAAAATATCTGTGTTCACCATCTATTCAAGGAACTCAATCATAACTTGCTAAATTAAGAGGTTGTTACCGGGCTATGGAACAAATTCTCTCTGGAACTTGGTTTGGTCCCAATCTCTATTTTTAGAAAAGATATTGAGGCACGTCCTTTTAACTTGGCTTTTTATATCTTTAAGGTCACCATATTGCTCACTTTTCTGGAATTAAGCCCTGTGGAACACCAGAAGAGAAGACTCATAAGTCCAGTGCAGGAAAAAATGATTGGTGCTTAATGCTTATTGTATGCATTGTTCTTTTTGTGTACCATTCGGTAGGAGGCCATGACATTCACCTAATCATGTTTCACACAGTTTGTAATCACAGCACACACACAAATATGAGGAAACTGTAATACTTTCCTAACATCAAACTAAATGCTGTTAAAGACGACAGCTGGAAGAATTTTGAATATTGTGAAATATGTGAATAATACATGTTGATTTATTATACATTAACGTGTGGTCTGGAAAACTTCTTAGACGGGTTGTGGTCTTTCAGAACTGGCTCCTGGAGGATGCTCTGCTATTTATGGCACAAGTTCACAACTTAAGGCTTCTGGGTGTATAGTTAGAAAGATTGACAGGATAGACTCTTTCATGTATTTATTTTCAGGCCGTGCCTTATTCACTATGTATGCACTACCTACTGTGTATGAGTGTGTTCACAATAGGTAAGAATAGCAATTGCCCAGCATAAGTGATTGCACAGTAATATACAGTGAGGGGAAAAAGTATTTGATCCCCTGCTGATTTTGTATGTTTGCCCACTGACAAAGAAATGATCAGTCTATAATTGTAATGGTAGGTTTATTTTAACAGTGAGAGACAGAATAACAACAGAAAAATCCAAAAAAACGCTTTTCAAAAAAGTTATAAATTGATTTGCATTTTAATGAGTGAAATAAGTATTTGATCCCCTATCAGTCAGCAAGATTTCTGGCTCCCAGGTGTCTTTTATACAGGTAACGAGCTGAGATTAGGAGCACTGTCTTAAAGGGCAAAAGGACAGAAGCAATCAATAAAATTCCAAACTCTCCACCATGGCCAAGACCAAAGAGCTGTCCAAGGATGTCAGGGACATGATTGTAGACCTACACAAGGCTGGAATGGGTTACAAGACTATCTCCAAGCAGCTTGGTGGGAAGGTGACAACAGTTGGTGTGATTATTCACAAATGGAAGAAACACAAAAATAACTGTCAATCTCCCTCGGTCTGAGGCTCCATGCAAGATCTCACCTCGTGGAGTTTCAGTGATCATGAGAATGGTGAGGAATCAGCCCAGAACTACATGGGAGGATCTTGTCAATGATCTCAAGGCAGCTGGGACCATAGTCACCAAGAAAACAATTGGTAACACACTACGCCGTGAAGGACTGAAATCCTGCAGCGCCCACAAGGTCCCTCTGCTCAAGAAAGCACATATACAGGCCCGTCTGAGGTTTGCCAATGAACACCTGAATGATTCAGAGGAGAACTGGGCAAATGTGTTGTAGTCAGATGAGTCCAAAATCGAGCTCTTTGGCATCAACTCAACTTGCCGTGTTAGGAGAAGGAGGAATGCTACCAAGAACACCATCCTCACCATCAAACATGGAGGTGGAAATATTATGCTTTGGGGGTGTTTTTCTGCTAAGGTGACAGGACAACTTCACATCAAAGGGATGATGGACGGGGCCATGTACCGTCAAATCTTGGACGAGAACCTCCTTCCCTCAGCCAGGGCATTGAAAATGGGTCGAGGATGGGTATTCCAGCATGGCAATGAGCCAAAACACATGGCCAAGGCAACAAAGGAGTGGGTCAAGAAGCACATTAAGGTCCTGGAGTGACCTAGGCAATCTCCAGACCTTAATCCCATAGAAAATCTGTGGAGGGAGCTGAAGGTTCGAACTGCCAAATGTCAGCCTTGAAACCTTAATGACCTGGAGAGGATCTGCAAAGAGGAGTGGAACAAAATCCCTCCTGAGATGTATGCAAACCTGGTGGCCAACTACAAGACATGTCTGACCTCTGTGATTGCCAACAAGGGTTTTGCCACCAAGTACTAAGTCATGTTTTGCGAAGGGGTCAAATATACTTATTTCACTCATTAAAATGCAAATCAATTTATAACTTTTTTGAATGCGTTTTTCTGTATTTTTTTTGTTATTCTGTTTCTCACTGTTAAAATAAACCTACCATTACAATTATAGACGGATCATTTCTTTGTCAGTGGGCAAAAGTACAAAATCAACAGGGGATCAAATAATTTTTCCCCTCACTGAATCCCTCCAAGTAGATAGCTCCTTCTTCTCTAAAGCATCTTCTCCTTGGATATGGAAGGGCATGTTCAAACATAAAGTAGGCAGGGCTGATTAAATCTGGCCTGGTTTGGGTTCTTTGTGCAGAAACATTTGCACTACAAATCTTGATCTTAGACAAATCTGAATGTTTTAAATTCAAACGGTATAAACAATCCTCAATCACCAAAAGAATTGCAGGGTTCACACAGCCCTGCAGTCAAATTCACTGTGGTTCGTAAATATTGTAGGTGCCAATCATAGCATGCCACAATGCCTGAACCTTATAGAACCTGATGTTTGGAACTACAGAATATTTCATTTGAAACCTACAGAGACTGGATGTAACAAAGACGGAAACGTACAGGAGTTATTTTGCGCTGCTTCAATTGGCACGCCGAATGAGTCTGATGCCGATTAGATCAGTCTTGGCCATAGTTCCACATATGTTCATTATTCCATCAACTGAATTACAGAAAACCACTTGCTGATTTGATTACTGTAGTGCGACTTTTGACTGGGAAATAGAAATACTGGGATTGTGCAAAAGTTTTATTTCATCAGCTACAGTACATTGGCTACCAGCGCATTTTCATATACAGTTCAAGGTGCTTGTAAGAGCTAAGTGGCTTGTGACTTGATTCCTGGGAGCCTGTCTCCCATTCCCCCTTTGATCTTGCCTCTTTTTTACAATTGCTCGGTGTACTTAAGTTGTACATGCCTTTACCTTCAGAGACAGAGTTCGCAATGGCCACATCTGCAATATGGAGATTCCTATCCCAAGAAATGAGGTGTTAAAAATGTTCCTTTTCTCCCCAGGAAATGAGGACAATTATTTTTAAATCGTCATTTCATTCTGCTGTTGTACAATCTTACTAATCAATGCCTAGTCTGTGTATGCCTCCTTTTGCTGCCACCTGTAAATTGTTCCTGTGCTTCTGAAAATAAAATAATGTTCTTTGGATGGTATACCTGGCACATTATGCTTGATCTAGAGTGGATGCATCAGGTTGGCTGCTGCTTAACACGGAATGCTGATTTATTTTTATTTATTTACTTGTTAAGTTGGCATCTCCTACCTTTTTTCCAGGAGCTTCAGGAGGCTTGTACACATGCAGGCACCCTCCCACCCCTATATATCAATCTTTCCCTTAGTTCACCACATTGTCTGGAGGAGGTTTGTTGAAAGAGTGACTGCTAAGGTCACCTACTGACTGTGGCTGAAAGTGGACACAAGCCTGGCCTTAACCCAACACCCAAGTCCTTAGGACAACACTGGTGAAGAAAAGCCTTACAGTCTTGTATGTTATTATTGAGGAAAATTGAAAAGTTGATGAATCAGGGCAATCAGCCTGTGAAATAAATCAGGTAAATCATCACAAGAGTGGTGGGGTTTTTTTTATTTCTACTATTACTACAGTTCCTAGGAGATGTAAAAATAATAATGCATACATCTCTCACAGCAGACACAAGTTTTCCATGGGAGAGGAGTAAAGATGCTTGTTCTGGAGCTGCTTCTACTCCCCCCCACAGACATACTTTCTTTCTTTCTTTTTTTAAATGTAAAACAAGATACCATTTTGCACAGCCAAAATATGTGCAACTGACAGAGTGAATTACACACTGAAAATGTGAAGACATGAAAGGGACAGCTAAAAACCTCATTGGTCCAATAGTCCATTCCCATGGTGGCCCATAAGGAGATGCCTCTGGAAAGACGATTAGAACAGCGATACTCTCCTATTTCTCACAGCTGGTAAGGGGCCATTCTGGTGGTCATGAGCAATATCCATTGACAGCCTTACACATCACACTGCAGTAGCAAATTCCATTAGACTATTGTAGGCATCTATTGCCATTGTGTCCTTAAATATGGATATGTAGGGAAAGTAGTGAATGAAGTTACCAGTTCTTTCTATAATTTTGTAGTTTCCCCTCTACCAAGCCATATAGAATGATCTGAGGCATTCTAGGCAAAGAACGTAATATGAGGGCAATTCAGAAATAAATCTCCATTTGGTCATCAGTGACAGACACACGCGGATACAGAACTTTTATTATACACATTAGAAAACTACAACATTGCATTACTTTTTGACATAATTGCCATTCAAATTGAGGCACTTGTCATAATGTCTTACAAGGTTTGAAATTCCTTAGTAGTAGTCGCTCAGCGCCAAATCTGGGCTATGGGGGTGGGTGATCAAAAACATCTCAATACAACTGCTTCAAAGGTTCTTGGGTGCGTCTAGTAGTGTGTGGGCGAGCAACACCACACTGGAAGTGGTGCCATAGAAAATCCCGCCAAATGTGAAGATGCCAAAAGAGTACTGCTAGTGAAGTTCATGGAGCGTGGTTTGACCATCAGTTCAGATGTCTACTGTGAAACGTTACGAAAACTCAGACAAGCCATCCATAACAAGCTTGATGACTTCCAGTGTGGTGTTGGTTCACGATAAAGCTTGCCCGCACACCACTAGACGCACCCAAGAACTTTTGAAGCAGTTCCGTTGGGATGTTTTTGATCACACACACTCCCATAGCCCAGATTTGGTGCTGAGTGACTACTACTAAGAAATTTCAAACCTTGTAAGTCGTTATGACAAATGATGTCCTAAAGCCAGAAAGAAAGAAGTGATGCCCTAAATCCAATCTAAATGCAAAATGCAAAGTCAGCATTGATACTAAGGAAAGACCCTTGTTTGCTAATATGAATTTGCTACTCCCAATTCCTGTTGTGTTACAGACTGCTAGAAAAATGCTCTTTTGAAGAACAACTTTTGAGAGGTAGCCATAGTTCTTCCTGATACACAGGCACCACTATTAGGCAGTGAAGCAACTTCAGGTAGTAAATGCTTTGGGCAAGGAGTAGCAGCTCCCATATAACCACTCCTAGCTACCTATGGGATACCCTATTCTATCTCTACTATTTAGTTATAATTGCTAGCAACCTAGTTTAATAGACAGAACAAACAGCTAGCACTCTCTTAATTCTTCATCTCAGACTGTTACATTCCCCTTGCTAGTTTTACACAAGCCTTTACTCCCTTAGTTGAAAGAGTCTGGCTTGGTCTATCTAAATGGCAAAAGCATCTCCAGGACAGCAAGGTTCCCTTTACATTACACTGAAACCATAACATCTCCCAGCTTGACCTGCAAATATCTATGGCAAAGTATGGAAGTTTGTGGTTGCCATCTTCCAGAACAGCAGCCAAACATGTATGCTAGTCTTTGCTAAACTCTGCTGAGAGTTCCTCATCTCTATGATTGTTGACCATGTTGTGTGGGAATTTTAGTCTCCCCACACATATGGTACAAGACCATGGATTAGGAAAAGCTGAAGTATAGCATGGGGAAGAAATATGTAAAGGGAAGAAATCTAGAATGTATCTTTTGAAATTGTTTGAGAAGGCTCATGAGTAAATCAATTACATAATCTGCAGGGTTTTTTAAAATCTGCATGAGGATAATATTTTGACCAGTAGCATTTAATAACAACAATAATAATAAAATTGGAAGGGACCTTGAAGGTCATCTAGTCCAACCCCTGCTCAGGCAGGAAACCCTATACCATTTCGGACAAATGGCTGTCCAATCTCTTCTTAAAAACTTCCAGTGTTGGAGCATTCATCGCTTCTGGAGGCAGGTTGTTCCACTGATTAATTGTTCTAACTGTCAAGAAGTTTCTCCTTAATTCTAGATTGCTTCTCTCCTTGATTTATAATACATTTATAATAGAGAGTGGGAGGATGACAAATTGGCTTTGCACACAAGACCTTTTTTCTATATGCACACCAAAAAGAGGCAGAACGTGCAACATGGTGCTTTTCAGGTTATTTGGATGAAAGCAGTCAGAGTCTGCAGATGTTGTTTTTTATCATCTTTCTGGAATAGGTTTTTTTTTTTTACCTAAGCAAACTTAGACTGTGTTTATAAAAACCCCTCTTACTTGAAAAGTGGTAAATAAAATACAAGTATGATATTCAGCAATTTGGAGTTTGTTTATTTAGCTTTCAAACCACAAAGAACCTAAAAATCCATTTGATCTTTTCATGTGTGCAATATATTAAAGATGCTATCGGGAATGTCCAACATAATGGGACCGTGCATCCCGGTCAGTTTTAAAATTATATACCCGCTGTAAAACGCTTGTGTTGCTTGCATAATAAGAGAGTGGAACAAATTCAAGAAGCTCAGACAGTAACTAGCAGCTGAGACCAGAGATCCAAGATTGGCTGTTTACCCAGGACTTCTTAAAAGTTCTCATAAAGGCTTATGATCTGTGCCACATCAAAACCAGCTCGTGAATTTGCTTTTTTGAAGCCCTTTCTTGAAGCAATGAGCAGTATTTTGGCTCATCATTGCTACTGCTAGCGTAACTTTGGTGAACATTTCAGTTGTGTTTCCACTCTGATGCTTTCCGGCATGCTCTCTTTCCACCCGGGACCCAAGATGAATTGCATCATCCCTGCTTTTGTGCTTTTCCTGAATCTCTTCCCTGCTCTCACAAACCGGTCGATGATTGCAGCAGTTCTTCAGTGGCTAGACATGTTCCATGGAAGACAGGCTGGATTCCTTAGAGGCCCTTCCTGAGCCTCATCTCTGACTACACCGTGTGGTTTCAACCTCTCTTTTTTTGCCAGTTTCCTTCTGCCGATAAATTGTTTCCAACTGTGAGAAATGTGGGGCCATTTCTTTGGCCAACCAAGACTGGAGGCCAAAAAAGGAGTGGTTGGAAGTCAGACTATATCCAGCTTCTCCTGGGAATTGCCAAACAGGGAATATACTAAGCTAATGAGTAAAAAAAAAAATCACCACTTTTGGCCTTCAAGCCAGATTGCTGTCATAAAGCATTTGTGATTTCTGGATCAGTTCTTATTCCTCTGCATTAATTTCAGACTCTGCTCTATTTCTAAGGAAGGAAGTGGAGAGAAAGGTTGCTATGAATGTATTGTCAGCATTACAATAATGATTGAGTGGATATATAGAAAAGTAGGCCAGGTTTTTTCCAACTACGTGCTTGATGAACAATATATAATGGCCTGGTGGAGTTGTGAACCCACACAGTATAATTTAGCATTCTCTATGGACCATGCTGGTGACCACAACTCTTTTTTTTTCTCCCCATGTATGCCTGACACTATAATTATAAAATGGATGCATATTGAAAAAATATTCAATACGTTCCTGAAGCCTTTTTTTTTTTCATTTTGGATGCTAGGGGTTATGTCTGAATTCAGCATAACAACAGAGTAGTAACAACAGTAGGCTATCATTATATCTACTTTCCACTGCCCCCAAGTAAAGAATGTCTATTTGACCTCTATAGAAAGTAATGAGTAAGCAAGATAAAGTCTTGGCACCAAATCAATGGTACCTCTATCTTATGAGCAGAGGACCCTTGTTATGTTTTAATGTTTAATGTCCTCCAACTTTGAATCTTATAACAAAAGTCTATGACTTAAAATGGAAAAAAATATATTTGTTTTAAAAGTGTCCGGACCAAACCTAAAAGGTTCAAACCATCAGTGTTAAGATTTCTCCATGCATTAGATTAAACCAGTTACAAACAATTAATATTATATCACTAGATATGGCAAACGATACAGCATTTCAAATGAAACACCCCAATCAACTTTGTTTATGGCCAGAAAGATACTTTACATTCTTATGTGACTAGTTATTACATGTTAAAATACACATAGAAGTGCACCTTCTGTTGACAGATGGGTTGGCAGCTAAGTGAGCATTTGAAGCGTATCAAATGCCCTTGCTGAATTCTTGTTCTGTAGATGATATGTGGGCAAAACTCTGTTGTTACGCTGAATTCAGGCATTTGCTTTTACGCTGAATTCAGGCATTTGTCCATGCTTTAACCGTATGGATTTCCATTTTTTTTTGTGGCAATAAAACAGACAAAAGGTCAGATGTGATTAGCTCGCTTCTGTTTCCTTCTATTTCCATGTTGTCATGTTGGAAATAACCACTCTATAAACACAATCTGACCAGAACATGGACTAGGAAGCTATTAACCAGATAGGTGGTCCAAAGAATATAAACAAGTTCAAATTATGGTGTGACATGTGTAGCAAAAAAGCATCTGGAACTTAGGGTTGTTGTTATTGCTCTTTCCTAACATTTTAGGCATGTTTCTTATACACCTGTCAGTCATTTAATTGTGAGCTGACCATCATGAAGAGTGTGTTTCATCTCTCACCAAAAAACCTCTATTGTTCAGATGATTGTTCCCATCTTGCAGAAGTTATTACACACATAAGTAAGGATTATTAGCTCTTTTTTAACTTTAGCAACCCCTTCCTTTTAGAGATGGGAAGAACAGCTTCTCAAGGAGATGAAAGGGGAGAGACCTCCTGTGTGGTGGCTATTTTAAGTTCAAACCATTCATGTCAAGTAGGCTGACTATGGGCCATTCCCCCAATATATATTTATTATACAGAAGTAGGCACTGTCACAATATTCCATAAATTATGGACGCTTTTTAAAACCCATGCAATCCATTAAGGACAGTCGACACCGAGATCTGCAATCTAATGTTCAAGAGATAACACAGAGATGTAACACATGTGTTCTTCTTTCCCCAACCTTGTGCCTCTTGAAACTACAAATCTCACCAGGGCTGTCAATAGGATATACAGGTAGTTCTTGACTTACAACAGTTCATTTAGTGACCGTTCAAAGTTACAACAGCACAGAAAAAAGTGATGTATGACCCTTTTTCACACTTACGACCGTTGCAGCATACCTATGGTCATATGATCAAAATTCAGAAGCTTGGCAACTGACTTATATTTATGACATTTGCAGTCTCCCGGGGATCATGTGATCCCCTTTTGTGACCTTCTGACAAGCAAAGTCAATGGGGAAACCAGATTCACTTAATAACTGTGTTACTAACGTAACACTTGCAGTGATTCATTTAACAACTGTGGCAAGAAAAATCATAAAATGGGGCAAAACTCAACAAATGTCTCAACAAAACTCAACAAACATAAATTGTGGGCTCAATTGTGGTCGTAGGTTAAGGACTACCTATAGTCCAAAAACCAGGCAGAGCTTTGATTACACTATCACAGGCACCATCTTGACTTAATTCTCATTGAGAAGCGTGAAGGTGAAGACTGAATTCAGTCTTCTCCACAAAATGGCTGCTTCTTCACTGCTAATGGAACCAGAAAAGCCACAGGAGGGAGAGACCTAGCGCCCCAAGAACCTCTTAACTTAGTCACTTTATGCAAGACACGGCCATGCATCCATGTGTGTACACGCCAATTCCAAGAGGTGCTCTCAGACTCATAAACCGTTAAATGTATCAATTGAATTCAATATCTTATCCACTGTTGTGAAGCATAAGAGCCAACCTATAGAACAGGGGTCTTCAAACTTGGCCCTTTTATGACTTGTGGACTTTAACTCTCAGAATTCCTCAGCCAGGCATGCTGGCTGAGGAATTCTGGGAGTTGAAGTCCACAAGTCATAAAAGGGCCAAGTTTGAAGGCCCTGCTTTAGAAAGTACTGTAAGTTTTTTCCAAAAGGATAACAGCTTGCATTCCCCCTGCATCTTTTGATGCAGTTGATAAGAGTTGCAAACACATAGACACACAAACACACATGCACACACACACAAACAGAATCCATGCTTTATTTTCTTCTGCCTTGAATTCTGTGCACGGGTTTTATTATATATTCCTATTTGTAAGCCACAAATGGGAGTGGGCAGCATAGGCACGTTTCAATCAATAACTAACCCTCAAACTCACTCCTGCGCCAGGAGTTTTACACTGGGTTGAGTAGCAATTGTAGGCCTGAAAAGCACAGCTGCAATGATACAGCCAGCTCACAGTCAGCAGCTGTTGCTGGTTTTTCTGAAGAATATCTTCCGCTGACCACATCTGTCAAAATGTTTCTCCCCAAACATGAAGTCACCCTCGCTTAGTCACTGAAGCACATCATATATCCCAGACCAATCTTCTGTGATAAAGTGTTCTAAATTTAAAACTGAAATGGAGGCAGTGAAATAAGGAGGCCTTTATTACTTGTCTCCGGACTTTGTCATCAGTTGGATTCCACCGTGAATACTCAAAGAAAAACATACGTGGATAGAAGAGAGAGATGGACTTTTTGAAAAAGATACTTTGAGCATCTTTGAGGAGTGCTGTTTCTCTTCACACAAATTACTGGAGCTTTCAGTGTTTCTTATCTGGGGGAGCTGCTTCTGGCTTATCAAAGGGAGTGAGGACCCTACATTTCCTAGGTTCCTCTCATTGTCATTAGCTCTACATATTTTTACACCTAAAACTTAGATCAGTGATGGCGAACCTTTTAAAGACCGAGTGTCCAAACTGCAACCCATTGTTGGGTGCCAGGTGGGTGTGGCCCATTGGGTGGGCGTGGCTGCGGTGGTAACAGCAGACTTGGTGGGACTAAAAAGTTCAATCAATCAATTCCAACTTTGCAAGATCTTTTTTTTTCCCGCGAGAAGTTGAAATTGACTGATTGATTGAACCTTTTTTAGGCGGAGGCCTAAAGTGAAAAGGTTTTATAAAACCCAGCTGAAGGCCTAGGACTGAGGCGACGGCGCGGATGCCCACAGAGAGGGCTCTGAGTGCTGCCTCTAGCACCCATGCCACAGGTTTGCCACCACTGACTTAGATGGTGAAACACCAAATATCTTTAGTGTTGATATTATCCCAGGCAGTTAACCAATAGATTATTTATTAGATTTTATCCTGCTTTTATTACTTTATAAGTAACACAAGACAGTAAGCATAACCTAATACTCTTTAATAGCATAGCATAGCATAGCATAGCATAGCATAGCATAGCATAGCATAGCGAGAAGAGAAGAGTTGGAAGGCACCTTGGAGGTCTTCTAGTCCAACCCCCTGCTCAAGCAGGAGAATCTATACCATTTCAGACAAGCCCTATACCATTTCCTCTTCCTATTTTCCCCACCACAACAATCCTGTGAGTTTGACTGAGGTGAGAGTGACTTGGCCAAAAACACCCAAGTGGATTTCATGCCTGAGGTGAAACTAGAACTCACAAACTCCTTGTTTCTAACTTGATGGCTTAACTACTACACCAAACCGGCCACTACACCAATAGATTATTAAGAGTTAAAGAAAGGTGCTCTGATTTATTGAATAATAGTAGTAATATGTATTTCGCCTATCTTTTCTAAATAATCCTGTAAGGGGCCAAAGAATAAGGATAGATCACAAATCTCAGTTTTAGCTGGAATCTTTGAACCTGAACTGGATGTTCTAAAGACATCGGAGCACATGTTCTCCACTTGGCTCCATGCAGAGTCAGAATAATTTCAACTATGTGGTCATCACAAAAGCCACATGACATACTTCCTTCCCTGCCAACAAAGCCTTTAACTGAACTTATAATCGCAGGAGGGATGGAAAGAATTAAAAGTAATACAACGCCACTCATATGTGTCTGTGTGTTCATTGTCAACTTGCCCATCTCCCATTCCCCAGGTATTCTCATTTCTGCCTCTTTATAATTCTGTTCCCTCATATTTATTTTTGTAAAGCACAGGAGGCCTGTTTTCGTTTTTTGAAAAGAAACAAACAATGCTTATGTTTGTAAAAAATATACATTCTTATTCTTATGAGTCTAACCTTCTCTTTGCCCAACATTTGGTCTCTCTTTATATTATGCCTCTCCCCATTTATAACCCCTAAGGAAGGCTTAAGTCTCAAGACCACAATTGCTTAAAGGTCTCATTCAGGTTCTTATAATACAGTGTGTTTATTATGTCTTAAACAAAAGTCTTTTATGTGAACATGGTTTCTGCAAGGATTAAAACTCTCAAATATGTTAATAAATAAACCAGGGAAGGAAGAAAAACAGACTTCTTCTAACATTAACCTGAAATAATGGCAGGGAACACGACTGTTTTATCAAAATGATGTTGGGCAAAGGAAAATATACTGGGGAGGGCCATCATGGAGACGCTTTGTTTTGTGTGTTTTACAGTTTAATTTTTCTCTGTAGTTTGCACATTTGCTTTGCATTAGGTTTTTATTTTATATTAAGATGCTGAAAATCTGCTGGATTATGACAGGGTAAAAATCAAATCAATCAAATAGCACCAGGTAGTATACCCATATAAGACTCCTTTTCAGATAACATCCACTGAATCAGAATATACGTTTACAAAGGCAACAGGATCTTTGACTTTTTTTCAGTTTAGTATACCTTTTCATAAATTCTTCAGACGTTTTTTTTTCATAGTCCCGTAATGTCTATGCTTGTCAAATCCCATTATGGTTTAATGTAATGTGAGGTTTCTAACATCCTGCATTACTCTGATTAAGACTTCAGACTGCCATATTGATTTCTTTCCAAAATCTTGTGCTAGATCAGACTGCATCTTACACAGTCCAATTAAATGAATGGGATTTATTTTAAAACTAACTGTACCCGGCCACGCGTTGCTGTGGCTCAGTCTGGTTAAATGGAAAAGAAAGAAAAGAGAAAGCACACGTTTGTAATATGTTTAATTTCACAATGCTAGCCTGTGTTGCTTTTATGTCCAGCAGATGACGCTGTTTTTCAAAAAAAGCATGTTTTACCTGTCACAGGTGTGACATCTATATAATAGTAGGTATAAGGTATATAAAAACACGCACATATTCGAATGCAACGTTGTGTCAAAATTTCAAAGCAATCGGTGAAGAACTTTCAGAGATTTAAGATTTTGAACAAACGAACATTTACATTTTTATTTATATAGATGGTAACTGTGAAATAATAGTGTGAATTGCACTATTTGCACTCGTGAGAAATTTTAGAAGAGGCTGTTAGATTGTCAACTCACGATAGATCAGCACATCGCATTCCTGTTTTAAACACCAATGCTGTAAATCTTTGCTCAATTTCAAGCAAGTGTTAGAAATGAGGGTATCATTCTAGTTAGAACTGAGTGCATTATCTTGAACAGCAAAATGGGATGTCCAATCAACTCTAGTTTCCATAAGATATTGTCAATGATTTTAAAATATTATTGTCTTACACATTTTTGAGATGGCTAAATGCTGGAAGGTAATACAAAGATTCATCCATTACCATAATTCAATATTATTGCAATGAATTTAAAAGCTACCTTGTCGAGTTCATGAAATGTAAGATTTTGAACAGTAAATACCATTGAAATAAAGCATGAGAACCAGCTACTAAGGAGAAACTTCCTGACAGTTAGAACAATTAACCAGTGGAACAACCTGCCTCCAGAAGCGGTGAACGCGCCAACACTAGAAGTTTTTAAGAAGAAACTGAACAGCCATTTGTCCGAAATGGTATAGGGTTTCCTGCCTGAGCAGGGGGTTGGGCTAGATGACCTCCAAGGTCCCTTCCAACTTTATTATTATTATTATTATTATTATTATTATTATTATTATTATTATTATTATTATTATTATTATTATTATTATTATTATTTATATTATCTTTAAATGTCTATGGAGATTCTCAGTGATCCAGGTCACAGTTATCCCAAAGGTGCTTTTCCAAAAGACAACTGGACTTTGTTTTTCCTTGAAGACATTTTGCTTCTCATCCAAGAAGCTTCTTCAGTTCTTGGATGAGAAGAACTGAAGAAACTGAAGAGCTTTCGCTTCTCATCCAAGAACTTCTTCAGCTTCTTGAATGAGAAGCAAAACGCCTTCAAGGAAAAACAACAAAATCCATTTGCCTTTTGAGAAAGCACCTTTGGGATTACCTTTAAATGCACATGTAAGATGTTTGTAGTCAAAATATAAATCATGAACACGACAGATATACTTGAAAATATCTCAATCTAAATACAGGCATGTATGTTGCGTATTTATTGGTGAGGGAATCCAAGACTGGTTGTGCCTACCAAAACCAATATAAATCTTGTGTGGCTCGAGAGTTTTATTCTTTGAGCTACAGCTATTTGCTACCTGGATGCACATAATCTCATGAGGAATCCCTTATCTGTAGCATTGCGCACAATGAGGTTAAACCTAACAGTAAAAGCAATCTCACATTTCCAATTGCAAGTAGGAAAACAAGAGAACTCACAAGGCCAGGTGGTCAAAGAATTGACTGCTCATTTGGTGATATACCCTTTGTGATCAATTTATATATCTCAGAATTTCCCTAAAAACACAAAGTTGCCCTCAAGTCAAGTTTGATTCCTGGGGGCCTATCTTTCCTTGGTAGCATTTTCAAAGTGTTTCGTTGTTGACTTCTAGAAATTTTTCCTCTCAATCTACCAGTGGTTGAAAGCAAAAACACACACACCTCTGCAGACATCAGAGCAAACTCAATAGGCAGCCGATGAGCATGAGATAATCCAAAACGGTACAGTTCACTCCAACTCTATTCAAACAGGTGCCTAAGACAGGGGTCCCCAACCCCCGGTCCGTGAACCAGCACCGGTCCACAGTATGCCAGAAACAGGTCCATGCAAACAAGCAAAGCCCCACCTGCAGGATGCAAGCAGCACGCAAAACCACGCTCCCTCCGGTCTGCGAAAAAAACCTATCTCCACAGAACCAGTCCCTGGTGCTCAAAAGGTTGGGGACCTCTGGCCTAAGATATCGAAGGGGGCCTAGGATATTGAAGCCTCTATTTAAAATAAACAGATCTCAGGTGAATGTTCCTGGTTACACATCTATCTTGAACGCTCTGGCAGATAGAAGGAATCTATACTACATTTTAAAATAAATATCAGAGACTCCGAATGTGTTTTGAAGAACAGAAATATCAGATCTGGACTGCAAAACTTTAAACTAATAGAGGAGAGCATACAGCTAGGATTTTCTGCATTGTTTTGCTGCCACCATTTGGAATTTTGGAGCCCTGATCTGGCAGCATGCCAAGGTATCTCCACTTTCATTTTTTTTAAAAAAAAAAAATCTGCTAATGCCACTACTGCACTAGCACGTCCTGCGTGCTTTCATTTGTCAAGGGCTCTCTTCAATCTCCTGTTCTGGCTTCTCAATTCCCAGCCATATAAATTACATCTTCAGACCACAGATTGCTCCTAGCCTATGTATGGGGTGACCCAAACTGGGGTAAGGCCACAGCTCAGTGGCAAAGGAACAATTCAATCCTCAGCATATTCAGGTAGAGCCAAGAGAGGTCTGATTGAAAACCAAAAATAATCTGTGGTTTGCTCTAAAATCAGAACAAACAGAAAGGAGTTTTCCATGTAGACATTCAAACAGAAAATGTAGCTCAGAATATCTATAGTGCCTTGTTACTGTTATCATGTAAATGTATACAGTCTGAAAGTATAACATACCATGGCAGAGCATAACACAGAAAATGAAATTAAATGAAATGAAGTAACAAAACACCTCTAGCTCTGTATAGCTCAGGCTTGCTGATCTTGGAGCTAATTAGATGTCTGAATTATTGGAAGTAAGAATATAAGCTCACTTCCATATAATACGATTTGGATAAGGAACCTTGTAACAATCAGTCCACCCAGGGTTGCTGCTTTTCTATTTTTCAAAGGCCAAAAGGGAAATATTAAATGTCAGAGGTGAAAGGATGGAATCTTGAATTTGTGGGAAAAGTTATTCGTTTATGGGAAAAACATTGGATGAAAATGTCTGATGTGGGGAAGCAGAGGAACGGCCCAAATCCCCAATGCTGTTAGAGAAAACTCATTCGCTTACAAAAGAACGTCTGCTTTCAGGAACCCAGACTAAATATTAGTATCATTTTCCAAAGGAAAAGGTGGAAAGGAAGAAATAATTGGCATGAAACAAAAGACAAGAAAGAAAATACTCCATCTCAAGTGCTCACTGATCCAATCCACACTGATCCAGTCCTTCCTCTTCAGCTTTAATCAGCCTTTTGATTGGCCAAAAAATTCATTTATAGATGGCATTGCTGAACAGAATGGATGAAAGAAACTGGGCAACTCCTACGCCTCCTTCTATACCAGGGGTCTTCAAATTTGGCCCTTTTATGACTTGTGGACTTCAACTCCCAGAATTCCTCAGCCAGGCACACTATACCATTAGACCTGGAGCTAGAACAAGCTTTGAAAAATACTGTAAGTTGATTCAGTCTAAGTGGCTATGTAAGGCAAAGTAACAGGACAGCAGAAAATTATGTTGACTTCAGAGAATGTACTTGGTCAGCATTCTTGACCTTAACAGGGAAACGTGTGTCTTTCCATTCTACAAGCATTATAAAACATTTGCTGAAACAAGTTTAAAACTGAGTTGCCATCACTGTAATCTTGGTTGATGCCTGACTACTGTTCAGATTTTTTATACACAAGCAACAAAATAATACTTGGCTCGGAGATAAGTCAAGACTTTGTCTTTTTCTTCACGAGATGTTATATCTACAGTATTCTGCATCGGTTACATTGCCTTTCTGTGCATCACCAATCTAGTTTAAGAAGATAGTATTACTGTCTGGACCAGGTAATGAAATGGAAGCACTTCACATCGTATATTTCAGCCACAAGGCCAGAAAAACAGAAAGATAAAATCTACAAAGTAAAACTATATACTCAATTCCATTACATTCAATTATGTGTTTGTATAACATCCTTGCCTTTAATTCACTACAGTTGATTCAATTAACCTAATTTTGTGGGTTTGTATAACATGCAAGGCTAAAATGTATTTGGCTAATTAATGGTTTACTGTGCTGTGGGAGCAAAGCTTCTGACAGAAATGGAAAGCAATTAATTATCTGGACTGACTATGTAAGGGATATTGAACTCCATCTTGCAGTCTGCAGGTAAACCAGCAAGGAAATATTGGGCGAAGGTGCAAACTTCGCCTGGCACCTAAAATGGTCTTTCTTGGCATGAGTGACAGAGAGAAGTCTTCTATTTCCTTCTCTGTTATGGAACTGAATGCTACATCTGTGCCTCTCTTGGTCACAATTAGCTCCTAGGGTGAATCATGTTGATAAGGAACATAAGATTCTTAATCTAAGGAGATGTAATAAGGAAAACCTGTAAGGCAGTCCTCAATCTTCAACCAGAATTGAGCCTAAAATTCCTGCTGCTAAGCGAGACAAGGAGTATAAATCCTTCCATTCCCCACCATCCAGTCACAGCTGAAGGAGCTTCTTGGTTGCTAAACATCTTCAAAGAAAAACAAAAAAGTCCAGTTGCCTCGTGAAAAAGCACCTTTGGGATAACTATGACCTGGATGACTGAGAACCTCCATAGATATTAAGCGAGACAGTTGTTAGAGGTTTATGACCTTTCTTGCCACAATTGTTAAGTGAATCACTACATTTGTTAAGTTAGTAACACAGTTGTTAAGTGAATCTGGCTTCCCCATTGACTCTGCTTGTCAGAAGGTTGCAAAACGTGATCACATGACCCTGGGACACTGCAACTGTCATGAATATGAGTCAGTTGCCAAGCGTCTGAATTTTGATCACATGAGCGTGGGGATGTTGCAACGGTTGTAAGTGTGAACAATGGTCATAAGTTAGTTTTTTAGTGCCATTGTAACTTCAAATGCTCACTAAACAAATTGTTGTTAAGTCAAGGACTTTCTGCATTACACTCACCACTTGTCTTTCAATATCTATAACTCTTTTCCAGAAAGCTATGTCCACGTAATCCTTCCTCCAAAAATGAATGGGAAGCGTTTTTGGCAAAATGTGGTTTTAATTTAGTTGTCTGTTTATACTCCCGACTAACCCAGATTTAATTTGTCACCATCTTCAAACACAACAAAATGGAAGAGGTCTGTATTAAACACAATTCCTTATTTAGGCAGTAACCATGGTATCAAAAGGCCCAGTTCAAACCTTGGCTGTGTAAACTGTTTTAATTCTGGAGAAAAGTATAGTTACAAAAAAGCCCTGAAATCCAATCCCCACCTCACCCCTCTCCTTCAGCACATGTTCGTCCTTTCAAACATTTAGACTTTGAGGTTCAGATTTCCTGAGTTGGGCAGTCTTGTAATATAAATAGATTAAAGGCTTTGTTAAAAAAAAAAAAAAAAAAGTGGGCCGGGCTGCATTTGCTCTCATGTACACATGAAGTCATTGTAATGTCCTTTTTCTTCAGCACTAACTCCACGCTTTTCCTGGTCAGCTCAGTAACCAGATGATTACCTGCTCATCTGGTAGGGATTTCTCTCCAGGGTTTCTAATACTCCAAAAAGGTGGGTTGCCTAAGCTGGCAGATAATACTCTTTGCTGGGAGTAAACCCGTTACTGTTGTCTAGTGTGAATCTAAGACAAAGATGACATAATGCAAATGGACTGATTTCAAGATACATGCTGTGAAAATACTACATGTATCTGCCTGATCTAAGCCTGGATGGCCCACGAAAAGAGCAATTTTCTCCATCCTCAGCAGCTGGAAGAAATTGAAGTGCAATTTGTGATATCAGACATTCAGGCTACGGAGTTTTGCTATTCACCACACAACAAGATGTGTGAGGTACTAATCAGACTTGGAGGGAATTTTGAAACCAAACTGATCATATTGCTCTTCATTGTGACTTTAATTTTTTGTAAGAAACTTGAAGCTTGATTCCCATTGTGTTTCTATTAGCCAAATGTCTTTTATTTCAAAGTGTTTAACTTTTCTCAAAGCTAATGGAAAGTTTCTACACCAGGGCTTTAGAACCATTTTATTCCAATTCAGATGAGCTACTGGTACCAACCTAAGCTGGCAGATAATAGAAAAGATGATTCCTGGCCTGTCTGAAGGACCAAATAATGCAAAATGGCCCATATTTGTGTTGGTCTTACTCTCTCCCATCCATTTTTTATTATTTTAAAAGAAGGGTTTCCTTGACCTAAGCAATAGATAATGGAGATCACAAATAGCTTTTCTGCAAAGGTGATCTTCCCAGAAGACAAAAACAAAGATTGTCGTTCAGAATTTAAGAAGTACAGTACAAAAACATCTCTTCCTTGTCTGTAATTATTACTCTCTGGAAATTGTATTTGCTTTAAAAATAGCTGGTCTTTGCTGGCTCACTGACACATTTAAAGACTAACTGAGTTATTAACACATAAGCATTTGGAAGCAACAACCATCAGAATTTCAATCCACAAAAGCCCTTGTTGTTACACAGAAAGTGCAGAAAGAATGCTAAAAGTGAGCAAGAAGCCATCCAATCATTTTTAGGAATGTTCATGATCTCTTAGACCCTCTTCTCAACCTTAACCAGATTTTAGATTTCCAGATATATTTAATACAAAATGAGTTTGGTGTTACATTCCATAACTAATTTACAAATGAGCATACCTTGCTGTATAAACCATGAAGCAACAACCGGTTTTGTGTTTTGTCACAGGCTGCATCCCTTCAGGGCTAAGCTGTTAAAAGCCACAAGATGGATGTCTTAGAAAAGGGGGCTTGGTCACCACGCCTATACTCTCTTTGATTAATGTCCTTTTCTCTAGCTGTTACTAATTTGCTGACTTTTCTTGTTCTCCTAAAAACAGATGGTAGATCTTATTATTAGTGGTCTGAATTGCTTGCAGAAGGGTTTTTTAAATTAGGCAAGTCAATTTAAACTTCAAAAACAAGCGATGTAATATTGCCATTATATTAAATTTAGTTAATTATATATCTGAATATATATACAACACATACACATGGGCAAACATAATTATTATGTCAATTAATTGATGAAATAATAGGGATATATAAATATATATATATCTGCTGTTCTAAGGGCAGATCAATTTGGAGCATTTACTTCCAGAAACCCCTGTACTGCCCCTGAACAGCATACTGGAGAGGAGGTTTAGCATCATCACAAGAGGAATAAAACCCTCTCTGGAATGTTCTGGTTCTGTACATCAATAGAAAATTCTCAATTATTATCCCCTACCATATCCTAGACATTTTCTCTCATAGTAATTATGCAAAACCTAGCAACATCTAGTCCCTCAGTCCTCCTGATCTAAGAAGAGAAAAAAAATGTATCCCTGCATTGTTTGCTGCCCTTTTTCTTAACTGGGTGCCTGGGAACCATATTATCAATTTAATCACTATAAATCACAAACACTGAAGCAGAAACTCAGTGTCATTTGACTCACAGGGATAGAAGTGCTTTAAAACCTGAATATTCTGAAGCCTGCCTGTCAGTCATGCTGGTGGATAGGGTACTGCAGTGCACAAATGGTTGTGTTAAAGAGGGACTCTCACAAAGGCTGTTTGTGAAGGCAAAACACCCTTTTCAAGTGTGTAATGTATTGAGTTAAATTCTGAGAACTAAGATACTGAGAACTGTGAAAAAAAACGGTTAGCAGGCCACGTGGCCTGAATGCCAGACTTTCTGTTTGCAGACTACTTATTATGCATTTAAGCGGGAGAATGCTGTGTTTCTATTGGCTGCCGCCTCCTAGGCTGAATGTATAAATAGGGGTGGGGCATTGGTTGTTAGTTTCTGTTTTAATCTTTAAAAAAGAGAGTTGGCTTTCACCTGTTGCCTCTTCAATACCCCATCGAACAGCAAACACAACAAAGTGTTAAAGCAATCATGGGCTCTGGACGCCTGGATGTGGCTGCTTAGAAGACTTTCCAAGTTATCATCCCCGGCTTCAGTGCAGCCTCTTTGGGTCTCAGGATCCCAAGAAAATGTCTGTAGATGTAGAAATTGTCAAGGAAAGCCTTCAAAGCAACCATCGTGCTAAGCTTTCCAGAAGATGCTCAAGGAGAAATAATTCATTTGCCCCAACACTCTTTGCAAGGAGCTCTTTTCAAGGGCTTTATATAGCCCAGTGGTTCTCAACCTTTTTAATGCCGCGACCCCAACCGGTCGTAAGTCGAGGACTAAACCGGTCATAAGTCGAGGACTAAACCGGTCGTAAGTCGAGGACTAAACCGGTCGTAAGTCGAGGACTACCCAACCGGTCGTAAGTCGAGGACTTTCCCTGCCCAGGAGCGCCGCGCATGCATGGTTCTGCCCCCTGCGCCGGCCGAGGCGTAGCTGGCAAGCGGCAGAGACGGAGCAGGCCAACCACCAGCTGGCCCAGCCCAAGGGAGGTAAGGCACCCGCCGGAAAAGGGGAAAAAAATGGCGGACAAAAAAAAATGGCGGACAAAAAAATGGCGGACAGCCTTGCTTGGCGACCCCCATGAAATGGTCAATCGACCCCAAATGGGGTCCCGACCCACAGGTTGAGAACCACTGATATAGCCTTACTCAGTACTCTTCCATTGTGCCTGGATGACTATTTGAACAGAGGACTAAGTTGTAAGCTATCTTCAGGTTTAGGCATTCAAATGTTTAGGTATTCTTTATAATGGATTGTGCACCTGGAAGACATAGATAAATCTATTTGCTTGTAATAGGGGACTAAGACCTCTTTAGTTCTGCCTATCCCCGGGGATATTATACAATGTGCAAAAGGCAGCAGCTGTTAAGATCCTTCCACATAACAGACAGGAGTTATTCAAGGTCAAGGATGCTGTGGAGGTTGAGGAAGATAGTAGATTTAGCTACTGATCAAAATGTAAAATCTATTATTTCAGCTTAGGGCATACAGATTCCAGCCAGATAATGCCTTTTTTAAAATAGTAAAATAGTATTTTTAAACAGTGAAAAAGATATAAATTAATACTAACTAAAAATATAGAAAGTGCAGCAAAGAAACATAATAGGAAAAGAAAAATAGGAAAAGAAAAAAAGTGACTTTCCACCCTCATCACAAGTATAAATAATTTTAGTAACTTATCACTTCTCTTAAAATATAGCAAATAATCTTGTCTTCCCATATCTCATCTCTCATATATAAACAAATCCTTATAGCCTCATTGATCAGGAAATGTCCATGAGGGATTACAGAGATAACATACCTGTTTCAAACTTCAGAGTAAACCTAACATTTAAAGGTTGGAACCCCCTTCATTTTTTAACATCCAACCATAGGTATGCCTGCTTTATTGCTTAGCAAAAACAAACACAAGTATTTTCATCTTATAATTTATCAAGAGATCTTCTGCTTCCAATTAGGCTGCTAAGGTTCACAATGTTCTCATCATCCTGAGTGAAAAACCACAGCAGCATCTGTAGAGACTAACACTAGCATTAGCTAACCCGCTATCTAGGGGAGGTGCTTTTCTTTTGTGAGTCTGATTGAAAAATTAAACAACAGCTAAAATGCGTTCTGCTGCAGCCTGTTTTACACAGCAACAGGGGAAGACAGCTGTCCTAGATTGTTATATATCTTTTAAATATAGGTGTCCTTGTGGAGCTGTTTAATCAGCGCATGCAGCCAAGGATCTGTTGAGGAGACTTCTAGTTCTTCCAAAGCTTATCCCTATGAACAGCATCAAAGGCCAATTTTAAATCTGTGAAGATAACACAAAGTGTCCCTTGGACATATTGGACCAAAGATGTATTTCTTTGCTCGGTGTTTAAAAATCAGTCAGTGAGCCATGATGGCTCACAATTTCTCTTGTTCCAGGCAATCTGCAGTTTCTATAGGAAGTGCCTGACATAAAGATTATTTACAGTAGAACATTTAGCAAGCTAATAGAATGACTGTTAGCAGGGTCTGCTTTCTTAGTTTTCAGATTGGGACAAAGACAGAATCCCTGGGTATGTACAGCAATCTATTCATATGGGAAAAATTCTGCCAATCCTGGGATTTCCCAATCCATAATATATTTTAACAATTCCGGTCCAGACTGTTAACTCCCCAACTCTGACTACATGAAGCTTGTTGACATAACTCAGACCCTTTACAATTTCTTGGAAACTGGTAATATTCAGCATAGAAATTCAAATCACTTATGCCAGATCCAGGGTTAGTGAATAAGTAGTAGAAGAAAAAAGTACAAGCAGTTTTCGCTAGCTTTCTGGGTCAAATTGGCTAAATGCTGTGACAGAATCAACAACTTTTTCATATTCTAAACTTGTTTTAAAGATTCTCTTAAAACCTTTTGTTCTGTTTTTATCTTGCTGTTTCTTAGTGGTTCTCAGCCACCGGGATCCTTGCATGAGATAGACGGCCATAAGTTTTTTAAATAGAAAAATAGAATGAATAGATATTCTTTGCGCAATCTAAACTGAAGTTTAAATTGCTCCCCTTTTTCCTAGCATAGAGTTTCTGGTTGATATACAGTTAAAGATGGACTACAGGTTGTCCTTGATTTACGACCAGAAATTGTGGGTGTTAAGTAAATCACTATGTGACTGCATCGAATTTCACGGCTTTTCTTGCAGCAATCATTAAGTAAATGCGGCAGTCATTAAATGAATGAGGCAGTCATTAAGTGAATGCAGCAGTTGTAAAGCGAATCCACTGTCTGCAATGGCTGTTTTTTTTGCCAGAAACCATAAGTAAAAACTGGTTTCCAGCAAAAAAAAGTCATAAATTGCAGTCATGTGACTGTGGGACACTACAAACAGCCACAAATGCAGCCGGTTACAGAATCTCCAAAATGCCGTCACATGACCATGGGGGACAAGGCAGCTGGCGGAACTTTGAATCCAGGTCATAAGTAAAGCTGAGGAGGTCTGTTGTAAATTTGCTTAGCAACAGGTCATAAGTCAAGGACTACCTGTATGTGATTTTGAAACAGCAGGGATTTCAAGATAGTCTCAAATGTTACTGGAACAAATCTGGGAGCAGAAAGCTTCTCTTCGTCAAACGCTGGGAAAATCAGGAGAGTCAGGCAGTATATAAAAATGTATTGCTAGCTTAAGCTCTCCACAAGAATCTGGCCAACTGGCCATCAAGGGAAATGAGCGGGAGATAAAAGAGACATTCAAGGTGGGCTGGACTTAGATCTTTTGCGGGCACACAAAGACTTGTGACTTATGAAGCATTTGACCCCTCCCTCAAGCTCAGCCCGGTCATCTCCCATCTTATCCCAAGCTATTGTTCCTATATTTATCAAAATGTAGGGGGGAAATGCAGCATTTATTGTAAAATTCTCATTTGTGAACTCTGATAAAATCTGCCATGGCTCCTCTAACCTTGCTCATTCTGATGGTGAAAAGGAATGGTAAATGGCTACCACTGATCATTCTAATCTTTTGTAGCTATCAGCTTCTCTGCTGAGGAGAATAACTTTGACTGCCTCATTCTCCACACTACTGTGGGCCACCCCATCATAATCATAGATGTTGTCGTTCTCGTGTAGCACTTGAAAGTTTTAAGAAAATTATAATAAAGTAGCATTGATTTATTGTTCTGGTCTGCACCCTCTAAATCCTTTAAAATGTTCTTGCTTTTCAGAGAAACCACCGCAATATTGATGTGGGAGGGGTATTGTATATGATTGAATCAAGAGCAAGTTGTGCTCCAGGTAACTGAAAATAATCTCTAGTTGTCCAGAGGAGGGCAGGGGGAATAATCCAAACTTCACCTCATCTAAATCATCCAAGGGCTCCTTCTAATTATGTACAAAGTTTTGTTTGCATGTTGAGATAGATGATGCAATTAGGTATTCAAGTGCATTATCATTGGAAATCTCAAAACCAAAATGATTTGACCTTTTCTGTGAGCAGCAGCCAAACTACTTGAAAAACACAAGTTGGTATAACTTGGACAAAGAAAAGGAAGTTTTTCATTTGTAGAAAGATGAGTTGGATATCAGATTGGTTAACAGACAGTAAAACTATTTTTGCATTATTCAGCTTGGTTGCCAGTCAGTAATGTCAAATCAATCTGATTGTACAGGTAATCCTCAACTTACAACAGTTTGTTTAGTGACCATTCAAAGTTACAACAGCATTAAAAAAGTGACTTATGACCATATTTCACACTTATGACCATTGCAGCATCCCCAGGGTCATGTGATCAAAATCCAGCCACTTGTGA
>NW_015389115.1:0-13587 GCF_001527695.2 Protobothrops mucrosquamatus | reverse complement strand
GCACCTCAGGAAGCAGTCAAATCCCAAAACTAATTGTCTCAGCGATGAGACAAAATGTGAATACAATTTTGAGACTTCCCTGTCCTGATCATGTAGTAGGCAGTGCACAATTGCCATATGAGAGTGATCTGAACAGTTTATCATTAAACTGTTTATCGTTAAAGAAATTAAATCTGCTCTTCAAAAGTGATATATATTTCAGAAGCACATGCACCGTTTTCTCGGTTTCAAACTCTGAACAAGTATTTAAATGCTTCTGGCAAGGAATACCATTATATTTATCCAACAGTAATAGATAATATGAAGGCTCTCCTGTGAGATGGAACTAATAAGATAAAGGTCTTGGGGAATTACAAAAGGGGATGTCTGAGCTTATGATAGCAGAGATGGGAGTGTTGGTTTTGTCTTTTTTGTAAATCAAGATTCATTAGAAGAAGCTTGCTGGCCTATGTGCTTTATGTGAAAGGAAGCAATAATGATGTTGATAATGAGTAATCAAGATCTAAAATTCATGCTTCATCCAGATCTTGCATGGATACAATCTGAGAAATGAGCCCACAGTGAGCCAGGTCATTCAAGAAGACTGGTACCTATCTGCCAAAACTAGTTAGGCTGTAGAGATATGTCTCAAATTAAACTAATATTTTAACCAACAGAGTTTGTACGTGAGTCTTAACTGACATACAGCCAAGGTAAGTGTCACCTGATATTAGGTTTAACAATTTTGAGTCTGGAGTTGTAGATAGAAAAGGAACAAGGTGTCAGAACTTGGTGCAATTTTTGGTTGAGAGTGACTGTCACACATTATTAATTGATTTGTTTTATCTTCTTCTGAGAATGTACATATTCTAGCTTATTTTACCAGTTTGGGTGGAAATAATTATCAGCTGTTCAAATTTTAGGATTAGAGCCTTAACTTGAAAGGGAAAGGAGCCTTGTAGAAGAAGGAGGTCACTGTCAGAGAAGGGAAGAATTTGTGCAACAAGCAAATAATTTATTGATAATTAACATAGAATAGAATGAATAGAATAGAATAACTTTATTGTCACTTTAAACATACACTAATCAGCATACATTAAAATGAAATTTTGTTGCATTCAGCTCTCAAAGGGTAATCACCTCCAATATATACTACAGAAACATGACAAAAAAAATTACACATATACCCACATACACACACATATATGACACAGAGAAACAACACAGTCTAGTTCGGATGTATACGGATGGTGAGAAAAAAGAATCCTGCGAATTTACAAGATGGATAGCATAAGGAACAAGGCTGTTACAGAATCTAGTAGTCCTGCTATAAATACTTCGAAACCTCCTCCCAGAGGGGAGCAACAGAAATAGACTATGAAGTGGGTGTGTGGGGTCTCTAACAATGCTCTGAGCTCTAAGCACATGGCACTTATAAGCAGTATCCTGAATAATGGGAAGCAAGCTTCCTATAATCTTCTCAGCTGTCCTTACCAGTCTCTGTATGGTCAAACCTTCTAACTCTTTTCCCTTAAATTGATTAATTTGTTGAGAATAAGACTGCTTTGTTTTCTTAACTTGATTGTTAACCTGATTTATGTTCTCACCTCTCTTAGGTTGCTGAGTACTATAGCTACAGCTGTTTCCTCTTGTCCATGACTTCAACAGACAGTCCATCCAACATACCTTCCTCTTGATGGTATGAAGTGATGAAGTTTCTGGCTAGTCTGCTTGCCCAACTACTTCTTGGCAAGCAGTTCGAAGGAATGTTAAGGTCAATTCCTTTTATCGCTCATAGTCAGAAGTTATTTAAAAAATAGCAGTTGTGGTTTGAACTGACAGGAGACACTGATTAGCAACAAAAAATATTTAAAATCCCTCTTGCCCTATCTTGTTCTGTAGGTTGTTTTTTCATGAGTAAATCAATTTTACCAGGAAAGAAACAATCAATGCAATTTGCTATTCTGGCGTGAAGTGGTGATGGACATGCCCATTTTGTATTCTTTCTAGTTCTGATTCCAATGTTAACATTTCAGATCTGTTGGAATTAGTGAAGCGATTAAAAAGATTATTAGACCATACACTGAGTCTTTGGCTGCAGGTTTTGAGCTTGTCTGAATGCCTCTGAGTTGTATACTTTTTTAAACTGCCATGTCTAATAATTTCCTAAAACTTAAAAAAAAAAAACCTATGAGAAATGGGTAGCAATAGCACTTAGAATTATATACCACTTCACAATGCTTTACAGCCTCTCTAAGCAGTTTACAGAGTCAGCATATTGTCCCCAACAATCTGGGTTCTCATTTCACCGACCTCGGAAGATGGAAGGCTGTGAGTCAGCCTTGAGCCAGTGAGACTTGAACTGCTGAACTGCTGGCAGCCGGCAGATCAGCACAATTAGCCTCCAATACTGCATTCTAACCACTGCACCACCACAGGGCAGATTGTTGTCATATGTGTTGTGATGACATAGTGCAAACTCCATCTCTTAAGTTTGTTGGAAGTCCAAATCCAGTGGCCCATATCCTTTGGGACCTCATGGTCTACAGACCACAGGAAAGCCATAGGGTAAGGATTTACCTGAATGACTTCTTCTAACTCCAGTTCTACGATTGTATGAAATTACTCTGAAGAACTGCACTGATATATACAATGGCACTGTTAGTTCCAGTGGAGCTGAGCGTGTTTTCTTGCAACTACCAGTGAGGATGGGTTTGGTGATGTAACAAAAGCTAGAGCTATCAGAGTTAAGCAGCTTTGGACTGTGGCCAGTCTGCCTTCTGTTATGTTTTCATAAATGTACCACGATTCAAGCTTCTCAAAGAGCTCCAAGTCAGCAGGCAGGATTATAAGTGGAATTAACCTCCTCAGAAAACATCATCCTCCACTACAAATGGAAAGGTCTCTTGAAAATAATTGCAAGGTCACTTGGCACTAAGATCAGATCACACCACATCCCCGTATCTTGACAAAACAGGGATGAAAGACATTCAGATAAGGGTGGAATGAATTACTTAAACAGCCTTTGTGATGTTATTGAGCTGGACTGTTCCGTCTCATTCCGTTCAAATGACATCATAACAATGCTTTGGTGTGTGGGCTATAGCAGACAGGCCGGCAAGAATATGAAGCGTTAGAATCACAAGGTGGCTTTCGCCTCTGAAGAGTTGCTTTAAATAATATTGGAAGAAGGACTGCTTGCCTACTATAGAAGAATGGACGCTTAAAGTTTCAAATTTAGCAGAAATGGCCAAGATTTCTGCTTATTTGAAGGATCATTCACAAGAAAGATACACTTCGGTTTGGAGAAGATGGATAGATTATATTCAGAATAAATATGGGACTAAAAAGTTCCATTTGGCTTATGAGTGAATATTAGATTTATTATTATTAATAGTTTATTATAGTGGAGTTTTTCTTAGGTTTAATTACATGATATTATTACTTTTAGTATTAGTATTTTATTGTATTGTTTAATAATTAGGTTGTTAATTTGTTTATTATAGTGTTTAATTTTAATTTGTTTAAATTTTTGTTAAAAGGGAGTTAAAGCGCTTTATGGACTTGGTTATTTAAATAGTTGGTTAATGTTAGTTAGATTATGATTATTATATTTGTAACCCTGTGTTCAGCTCTGGGAAGTGGGGGAGAGGGAGGGGGGGTTTTGGGGTGGGTATGGGGATTCATATTGTAATTTTTATAAAACTTTTAATAAAAAATAAAATAATAAATAAATAAATAAAAGAAAATGGAAATCACACCAAGCTGAATTAAACCTTCTCTGCTTGCTTCCATGAAATTGGGCAGTACACTCTCACAGCAATACCTTACTTGTATATTTACTTGGCTCTGAGCACCATCAGATTCAAGGGGACTTCTTTCCAATAAATACGGTTAGGATTATTCTATTACGGTGGTCATTGTATTGATGTTCAGTCAGAACTAAACCTTAAAATTATGGCTACCCTGTTCAGAATTGACTAACAGGTTATTCAACTGAGCTATGCACAATGACAAAAACACAATATTGTTGTGAAAGGAAAACATCCCTGAACTTACGAAAACTTCAACCATCATCTCTAAAAAGGAGCACACAGAAGCAAAATTAGACAAAATCTCTGTCCGTATATTCACTTAGGATGCAAACCGCATCCGCGGGATGCAGGCAGCACACAAAACCACGCCCCCTCTGGTCTGCGGAAAAACCTCTCTCCACACAGAACTGGTCCCTGGTGCCCAAAAGGTTGGGGACATCCGGGTTACAGGGCAAGTAAGATAAGTAAGTGCTGCCTTAATTGGAAATGGGTTTGATTCTGGGCAATACATGAACAATTGAGCAGTTTGGTATCATTTTTATAGGGGGAAAAAAAAGGAATGTTGCATGAGCCTAAATTTCATTTTCAATCTCAGCTGAATCAGGTTTCCTTAAATACTGCTGAATTTTGCTTTTCCCCTCCCGCCTTTCTGTTTGCTTTGAATTCTTGAGAGGCATATCATAGGCCAATAAAGCCACGGAGGTCCCATTGCCCTTGTGATACCAGAAACAAACTGTATGCTACAAGCTGAGGTGGATAACTGTCAAATGACCTTCTTACAGAAATGGAAAACAGCTGGGATTTTCTGGGAGGACAAGCACAGCTCCAGGACTCTAGATCAGCTCTTGTCTTTCTGCTCAAAGAACTTCACACTTTTTCTCCTCTTCACTATGAAGATTCTTTAGGAGAAAAAAAAGTTCTAAATGTGAAGCAGTTACAGGAAGTGGTCAGTAATTCAAAGGAAGGGATAATGGGGAACTGTTGAAGCCCAATCATGTTTGCCCTTAAAACTGAAAAACCAAGCCGCTTCTCCAAAGGTCAAAGGGGGAAAAAATAAGTCATTCCCGGCCATTTCTCTTATGGAGCTGACAATCCCATAGCTGTCTTGCTTTAAAAGTCACAAAACGTTTGCATAAATAACTTGGGCTTTAAACCCAAGTCTGACAATTTCCAGATATCCTGGGTTTGCACTTCCCAGAAATCCTAGTCAACCTTAGCAAAAAGCTTGAGTGAGAAAGGTGTTCTAGGCTTTATGTACAATAATTCTGATTATCCTAAGCATCCTGACTTTCCTGAGCATTTCAAAAAGTTATGCATGTTTTCGTATTTTATGTATATGATGACACACTAAAATCTTATTATTCTACTTCAAACCACAGTGAAAATTAGAAACTTGGACACTGTTCTGAAAAGAAAATCTCCAAGAGATAACAGGCATTATTTGGATTAATTTTGTAATATCTATAAAGGATAAAATCCAACTCCCTTCTTTCTGGCAGCATCATAATGGCACTGCCCTAGTTACTGCATTCAGGCCGCCATATATTTTTAGTATGGTCCTTGGTCATTAAAAAATTCACCAACACTATTCACTTTTGCAACCAGCTGGATTGATTCAACAATGGAACAGAATTCCCAAAGGGGAATACATGGTTCTAGCTGCAGTGTTTCTCAACCTTGACAATTTTAAGGCATGTGGACTTCAACTCCCAGAATTCCACAGCCAGCAATGCTGGCTGTGGAATTCTGGGAGTTGAAGTCCACATGCCTTAAAATTGTCAAGGTTGAGAAACACAGACCTAGCATAACTGTAGAGATTATTTTACCTTCTGAAATAAAAAGGAATTAAAGTCTCTCTATTTTACAGCACACCCTGTTGGGCAATCATTAGATAGCAGCAAAGAGGTACAACACTTGTAATGCTATGCTGCCATCTAATGGTTAGATCTTGGTGTCCCATATCTGGTAACCTTACTCAGCAAATAACAATAAATGAGGTGATTCTGCCAATAAACACCAGGCCAGGCATATAATTTCTTTTTTGAGCATTGCCCTTTTGTTTGCTAGTTCAGAGACAATGACAAAGTCAAAAGCTCTGAAACCTGATTGTGGAAGCATCTCTTAGAAGTTCAACCATGTATTTTGATTTGAGGAAACAAATGGGTAGTCGAGAATCTTAAACAGTAAAATGGTTACCTTGGCTTTTACATGAAGCAGTGAAGGTGACTTCAAAGGAATTATGGTGGTGTCCACAACTTCTAAAAACTTGGGAATCCAGATTTATATAATGACAAAAATGGAACAACTTCACATAAGACAATTATTGGTTATGAGCAGTAAACCAATTACTGTGGGATTTACCCAGGGGCTGCTTAGCAGATAACTCTGCTAACCCCTCTACCTTCTTCATCTAAAGCAGTGGTTCTCAACCTTCCTAATGCCGCAACCCTTTAATACAGTTCCTCATGTTGTGGTGACCCCCAACCCCTCATCCAGCTGGCTGGGGAGGGGGGGCAGGAAGGCCGCTCCGCCGGCTCCGCCCAGCCTGGTTGGAGAAGCACCATTCCCCTCCCTCTTTCTCTCTCTCTCTCTTTCCTCTCTCTTTCTCTTTCTCTTTCCTCTCTCTGTCTTCTCTCTTTCCTCTTTCTTTCTCTCTTTCCTCCCTCTTTCTCTCTTTCCTCTTTTCCTGTTTCTCTCTTTCCTCTTTCTCTTTCCTCTTTGCTCTCTTTCTCTTTCCTCTCTTTCTTTCTTTCTTTCCTCTCTCTTCTTTCTCTCTTTCCTCTCTCTCTCTTCTCTCTCTCCCTCTTTCCTCTCTTTCCCTCTTTCCTCTCTTTTTCTCTTTCTTCTCCCCCTCTTTCTCTCTTTCTTTCTCTTTCCTCTCTCTCTTTCCTCTCTTTCTCTTCTAAGGGGTTTGAAGATGCCTTGTGTACAGGAGTACAGAGATCGTTTTGAAGACAATATCTGGCAGCTATTACAAAGACATCGTCTTAGCCTTCAACAGGAGGGAGGAAGAAACTCAAAAGTTTGTTATGTTGATTCTCCTTAGATAAAAGGAGGGAGGAAAGGAAAATTCTCTCAGCTTTTGAAGATTCTATTATTGTATTATAAAGCAATAAGTAGAGTTACATTTGTTCCTGTGATGTCTATTTCTTGACCTGGCCTAGCAAGGTCAGAAAAAACATCAGCTTCAGCTGCAACCATCATGCCAATACTTGGATGGTCAACCAGATCCATACTGGCCAGCTCCTTGACCCATAACCCTGTTGTCTGTTTGAATATTAGTAGCTCGGGTTGGTAGCTGGGCTCTTGGTTTGATCTCTGAGCTTGGCAATTTGGCTGAAAAACATTTTGTTTCCATTTGGGAGGGACAACTTCAGTGTGCTTTGAACTGTGCTCATCTTCAGAGCACTGGATTTTTAAATACCTAAAGGTATTTAAAAGCGCATTGAAGATGTTCCCCCCGAATGGAGATGAAATGTTTGCAGCCAAATTGCCAAGCTTGGAGATCAGATCAACAGCTCATATTCTGTTGCGGCTTCTTCCCGTCTTCTAGCCTCTGGCCATCCTTGGACAGGAGTAGAATTGGTGACCTGTGTCAACCGAGGCCTTCAATCTATCAGTAGAGCAGCTTCACTGGGGGAGAGCAGCCAATTACGTGATCACCCACATTTGTGAACTGCACTGGGTGGGTGTGAACATTTAAACTTTGCTAAATGGTACCCATTTGCGGCCTTGGATGATGCAGGGCCTGGATGCTCCCATTAGGTAGTAGGCCTGCTACTGGCAGAGTTGCTTTTTCATTCTAATATAGTCGGATTTGGTTGCAATGGCTTTATCGTAGGGATGTGTGGGTATGGGGTAATGGGGGTGAGGTTAAGGGAAGTTAAAGTGGGATATTGTAGAGGCTTAGCCCATCTGTCTCCAATTTTAGGGAGCAAGGATTGCATTTGTAGCAGGGTTTTATCTTCCAATAAAAATGTTGCTTCCCAATGAAATCCTGTCTTCTATAAATGCTAAAGGGACTGAATAATCTACATGCATAGGCGCCCACATTAGCCTCTGTGATGGAGACAGGATGACACATGCATGGTGATATCACAACATAACCATCCCAATGTCAGATCCAAGTATGTAAGCTGTGAAGTCTGCATCATGATTCATGATGTATGTTTCATCACCTATCTCCAGCCATTGTGGATGCCTATGAACGATTGTACTTCCCTGCTCAACAATTGAATGTTGATTTGCTACAGTGAAAATAGGTCATCCTACAGTGGGTCTATCTTGCCATTTGCTCTTGAGGTAGGGAGATGTTTTGGTCATGCTTCCAATGGGTGAATCAAACTAATTCCCCACTTTTGGAATGACAAGCACCAAAGAGACCTCAAAGCTCATGAATCTATACAGGTTATAAAACGAGCAATGAAAACATAATTTATTACAGTCACAGAAGACAAAACAACCAAATACAATTTGAGAATATAATAAAATCTCATTATCCATATCAATAATCTATTCTGTTGTTGGGTTTAATCACAATGAAATGTTATGGCTTGGGCACAGAGTTTGGCTATTGTATGCGTAATTTCAGGGTGCTTATCCTTTCGGAGAATTTTTTAAATACCACTGGTGTAAAAAAAAGGTGTATTTAACCTTTTGGCTTGCCTGGACTGCACTGAGTGAAGAGGAATTGTCTTGGGCTGCATATAAAATATATACTATAGTTAATGTATATACATCACATAATAATGATAAAAGTTTATGATCTTGTACAGTTGTATTATTAGTTGTTCAAGGCCACAGGCAATCTGCACGTGGAGGGTTGGACTTGTATGCTCTAAACTTTGCAGGATTTTTTAATAAAAAAAACAGACTATCAAGAATGTTTGATTTCATGTCTCTGGCAATGCGAAGAAATGGAAACTTAATGCAAAATGAAAATCTGGTTTTAATAGAAAGCAAGCATTCTTACAGATATTTTTAATAATCTGAGAATGTTTTTACTGAGCAAGAATATCTATTATAGTTATTAATGGATTACCTATAAAATTGGGTGGGCAGTATAAGTCATCATCTAGAACATACCTTGGAACTAAGATATGATGTCACATGTCAGCTGAACTGTTCTTTGGAAATAGAATAAAGAATATGTTTAAACAAGCCTTGTAATAAAAACCAGGGTTTCAATAATTGAAAAAAGGAGTACAAAAAGCATCCCGCAGACAAGAGAAAGGGTTTTGGTTTTGCTGGATAATATCACCCAATGCTTTTATGCTCACACCAGGAAGAGAAAAGAATATTTAACTAAGTGATAGCAGATATCACCCCATCTTTGAATCTCTGGATGGCAATTCAGTATTATGAGATTTAACTTGTTAAAATCCAAGGGAAAGATCTTGCTAAAGAAATGCTATGTAGAATACATTATATTGTTGCAAGAAAACAGCCTATGCCAGTGATGGCAAACCTTTTAGAGACCGAGTGCCCAAACTGCAATCCCAAACCCACTTATTTATTGCCGGGTGCCAGGTGGGCATGGCCCACTAGGTGGGCATGGCTGTGATGGTCATGGCAGACTGGGTGGGTGTGGTCACCTCGATGTTGCTCATGGGGAAGGACGCCTGTGGGGGCCGGGGGGAGATCCAGGGGGTCTCTGGCAGGTGGGGTGGGGTGGGTAGGAGGCTCCTCCTGTGGGGTGAGGCAAGGCAGGGTGGGGGTGCCATTATCTCAGGGCAAGGCAAGGCAGGGGCCGGGGCAGCTGTTGCATGACACCATCAGCCCCCGCACACAGAGGCCAGCGAGCGCATGGGGGCCGACAGTGTCCGTCAGCAGCCACAGCCTGCCGGCCCCTTGACCGGCACACTCTGGGGCTCCGCAGCCCACCACCAGCAGTTCAGAGAAGTGCCCACAGAGAGGGCTCTGAGTGCCGCCTCTGGCACGCGTGCCATAGGTTCGCCACCACTGGCCTATACTGACAAGCTTCCTTCACTGCAAAGGTCTAGGAATTAGTCGCCCTCTAGTGGCTCTCTATTATTTATTTATAGGTGATTAAAAACCTTCTTGAAGTATTGTATTAAAGCGGACTGACTTTTCACAGGCTTCCTTGGAGGCCTGTGGGAAGACTATACGTTGCTGCTGCATTAAAAAAACGATTACCATAAATGCAACTCATAAGGCACCCACACCAATTTTTCAGGCTTGCAAGGAAGTAGAGTTGCTTTATTAATAGCAGAGGAGTGTATATGCGGGGGCAGGTTTATCCCTGGGCCTGTCCCCAGGAGCAAGCAGTGGTCAACATGTAAGAATTTCCTGTTCAGTCTGGGCCTCTTAAGGTTCCTCCCAATATGAGATATCTTGCGTTGGTCAGACCCAGGAGCTTCAGGGACTGCTTAGTCACTCATTTTTGATTCAGGAAAGTCTATGGGCCGGCTTCCCAGCTTCAGCAATTATCCTAGATGCTTAGCCGAATGCCTGCCCATAAATGGCATTTGGAATCTGTGTCAGGAACTGCTCGATTTCTGTCAGGACTGACAGGCCTTCTAAGGTGGTGACTCCAGCCCTTTCCAGTCACATCTAAATATCTGCACGGTGCTAATTACAAACCTGATATTGAAGATTAATAAAGAAGAACAAGAATCTTTACCTAAAGCAACAACATTGCCTGTCAGCCTTATTTTCTTGGTACCCTTTTTCTCAGAGCTTTGTCACATTGGGCTTATGGTCCTTGGCCCCGTCCTAATGCATCTCTTTCTTAATTTCTTTCTTTGTCGAGGGAACCCCAGCCAAGAACAAATAAACTCCCGATTTCCTCTCCTTCTGAATCTCATCCCCTGCCTCTCGTTGGAAGAGAAGTGGCTGTGTTTATGGAATCTCCTGCAGCAGGTCACTTGTAAGAGTTTCCAGTCAGCCAACAGGCCCCTGGATCACTATGTTTGCTCAAAAACCTCGACAACATAAGCAGGCCCATATAGTCAAAAAGTGTGGAAAGCATAGACTGTGACCTTGAAGGGTCCAGGCAACAATGAGATAAGCTCAAGCCTATTCCAAGAAACTAAATTGAGAAAATTGGCTCAGACAGGTTCCTCTCTAATTCACCATAAAATTTATGGCTGGAAGAAAACACATTGAGACTTGCAAGGTCCTATTACAATAAAAGTAGTTTTGCAACTCTATGGCAGTGATTTCTTAATCTGGTCTACCCTGTAGGCAATCTCCTTACATTTTCCTAATGTGAAATAAATTTAGAAAAGCAACTGATAGATTCCCCTGGCTTTGCTTGCCTCCCCCCCAAACATCACCATGCTATAGAGAAAATGCACAACTGCTCTCCTTAATGGGGTGAGATGGGACCTGGGGCTGGGACAGAGGCTGTTTTGACAGATAGCTAGACCATAAGAGCACATTCAGACAAAACCTGAGTATAAACTTGTTATGAACTGGGCCAACAGGCACAGGCTGCAGCAATTGGCCCGGGCAGACCATGTGGATGCCCGGGACAAGAAAGGCTGCTCCCAGCCTTTGCAATGATTGGCCAGCAAGGCATTGTGCAGGGGGGCTATAAAAGGGGGCCGCACCATTTTAAAACCGTTCTGTTGGTGTTGCAATAAAGGAGAGCTAATGGAACTCATTGCTTCGTCTCAATGCCTCTTTTCCTGAAACAGAACAAAACTGATGGTCAGCTTCTTTGGGATATATTTTTAGGAGCAATCTGGAATAGTGCTCAACCAGAGTTTAAGCTATTTTTGGATACACAAGTGCAAAACCTACCAACCCTAATCCTGGATTACTGTTTCTGTGTTGTGAGATAGAATGGGTTCCTCCATCACTTCCTGGTTTTTTGGCCAGAACTGAGGAAGCAGTGGCAGAAAAATCCAAAGATAAATGGGATATGAGGAACTGATTCTTTCTCAATACGTCCTTGTTTTCAGGGAGATGCCCTACCCTGCCCTACCAAAAAACCTTCCTGAGAAAATCATGGCTTTTCTTTTCTTCCCGCCATTTGCTGGACAGATTAACATGAAAACATATAATTCACTTGCAGCCTTCAAATGTGATGCAAAAGAAGAGAAGCTGGTAGCGGAGAAGAGCTGACATCTCTTTTAACTCTGCTAGTGCCTGCAGGAGGATTTGCATTGTCATAGCTGCCTCCTTTCAACACAAACTTCACATTCTGCTTCCCCCTCTGCAGTTCCTTAATATAATTTGTTTTTGTTTGAAACAAATAAGGTATAAATCCCTTTTCCTCACCAAGCACAAAGGAGTATCGTCCTGTTATGAGGGGGGACAAGCCATGAAATGAGTGGATGAGATTTTGCTCAGCCAAAACAGATACTACACCTGGGATCTGGATTCAGGATGCCAGAGTGAACTGAAAAAAAGAGCAGGAGACATCAGGCGACCACAAATGAACCTATGGATTGTAAAAGGAGAAGCTCCAAAGTTGTTTTCAATTTGCTCCCAAGCTAGGGTGTGGTTTCTCCTGGAGTCCAAGCCAAAATGGCTATGGAAGACAATGAGAAGTGAATAAGATGGTCATACCTGAACCAGTAAATGACCCTTGATTGGGTCATTCCCAGCATCATTGATAAAGCATCGTAATTTGTGTCCACAGAAAAATACTTATTTGGAGAAGAGATAAATAGCACTTTAACTCCAAAAGAACTAAAGAAAAATGCAAGCTGCGTTTATGGTGGGCTGAGGATAAGACGAAGACAGCATAATGTATCCCTATCCTTTGTACATTGTTAGCAAGGCATTTTTAGGGCTAAAGGGATGTAAGAAAGACTCCAAGGATCAAGAGTCTTGAAAGAGTCTATCATTTTTATTATCAACCTTTTAAGCCCTCCAATTTGGGACTTGACTATCAGAAAGACTGTCTCTCCTGTTAGGATTGCATTTATCCACCCATCCTAGAAATGGTTTTGTTAGGTTACTTTGAATTGTTTTTGTGAGACAGGTAAAGTTGACAACAACAACAACAAAAAAATCCCCTCAAGCTTGGACTTTGATATAATTTAATCCTCCAACTGGAGTAGCCATTCATCCCACTCAACCCAAAAGTTTAAAAATTACAGCTTTGACCACTTGTTGTCAAGGGAAGCATGAACAGGATCAGGTCTGGCATTGAAGAGGCAGCCCAGGGTAGCTTTTAAAATAGTCCTGCCAATGTAAAGGGAGCCTTGCCCTGCTTTTATCTCTGTTGCACATTAAAAAGGGGGGGGGAGGTGCAGAACTTGAATTGTGCTGGTATGGACGCTGCTGTGACTCTTTTGACCCCACCCCCTTACAATGATCCTTCAATAAGCCCTGAAGCTGTGTTTGAAGTATCAAATCAGGCCTTAAGTCCAGTCCAGGAACTAGTACATAGCTCACTTCTGTTGTAAAAACCAACCTGACTTTTAGATCAGACTATTTGAAAGACTGCATTCTTTCCCCCACATAAATCAGCTTGCTTTTAGGATTTGGGCGAAAAAGTTTTCTTTAGTCCTATTGCCAGCAAAAGCATGCACGATTAGAACGTTTTGAGTATCAGTTCTCAAGCTTCCCCATTTTTTCTTTTGTCCAGCTGGCATAGACACATTTGATCAGGCACATTTTTTGGCATCTGAACTAGCCTGCTGTTAAAGTAGCCTTTAATCTAGTCGATGCTATTAATGCTTTCTGACTGTTGGGGTTTTTATATGACAAACTATGAAGTTTTATAGATAACTTTGCTATGTGTATATTTTTCCAATTTACTTCAATAAATCCTTCTAGAGATATAACCAAGTCTGATGTTCCTTTTTTTTTTTTT
>NW_015389114.1:128083-138619 GCF_001527695.2 Protobothrops mucrosquamatus | reverse complement strand
TATCTTGCATTCTTGAAAATAGAAGTGCTGTGCTTGGATTTAACTTAGTCAGAATATTATTATAATTTACAGGTTTATCATAATCATCTTCATCAAGCTAGATAAGATGCTAATTATAACAAATCAATCCCAGAAAAAAAGACTCAAATTATTTTATCATACATAATCATTTATAGTATTACTGTAATGTTCACAGACTTCCCAATAGTTAACATAATTAATAAAACACCCAAACAAAGTAAACATTAATGTGTCTGCAGGAAGAAATCATTAAAAGAAATAATAATAAAATGCTGATTTGTTCCCAAGTGCTTTCTAGAAAAAAAACCCAGAATTTCAGGATTTATTCTGGGATTATGGTTCTAATTCTTTAGGAGAGGAATAGCCCAGGGATGTTGAGTTGGACATAATATTAGACAAATCATAAGCACAAGCTTTCTGGTTTGATTATTCATGTTCATGGCAGGTGCAAGTTACAACTGAATTGGGTGTACTACCTCATTTTGAATTACTCTATATTGTAAAAAAGATGCTGAGACCATAGAGAGAGTACAGAGAAGGGCAACAAAGATGATAAGGGGTCTGAAGGCTAAAGGTATGATGCGTGGCTAAAAGAACTAGATATGTCTATCCTAACAAAGAAAAGAGTACAGGTAGTCTTGACTTATTGTGATGATTCCCCCGGACACTTCCACAGATACCTCTCTAGATGTTAGCTTGGGGGAGGATGAACCAGTTCCTGGCATGTCAGGAGCTGAGTTGATTGAGGCTCCGAGCAGCTGCCTGTGAGGGATTTGGCTGAGGTTCCAGGTAGGGAAAGCATGCAGCTGAAGCCAGTCGGTGAGGGGGAGGGGAAGGAACTGACTTCTGCACCTGATCCAAGTTTACGTAGTGTAGAGAAAAGGCAGGAGCAGAGAAAGTCAGCCAGACTACTCATGAGGAGAAAGCCTCACCCTTCTTGATGGGCTGTACCTGAAGCTGGCTATTTAGCACAGCAGACAGATGGAGGCAATGTTGGGAACAATGTGTTTGCTTCCTAGATGTGTGTTTTCTGGTCATTGTGATTCCTGCCTTGCTTTGGATTGACACTGTGCCTTGACTTGGATCGTGCTTTGGAAACTCTGGACTTTTCTTGCCATATGAACTCTCTTGTGTTATGGATTTAAATTTCCCTGGTGGATTTATTTTGATTGAGAATCTTTCAAGTGCTTTATGGACTCTTTGGCCATTGCTCTGTGGATTAGCATTGGTCTGCTCATGGCTGGACTTAATTGGGACAGTTCTGGTTTTTTTGGCAAAGGAAATTGCTGGGGAATATTAATAAACTCACTAAACCACAATTACTTGTGTGTGAGAGTGAGTGGGATAGCACACGTACAACAGTTCATTTAGTGACTGTTCTAAGTTACAATGGCACTGAAAAAAGTGACTTATGACTGTTTTTCACGCTTGTGACATTTGTAGCATCCCCATGATCATGTGATCAAAATTCAGAGGCTTGGCAACTGGTTCATATTTATGACCATTGCTGTGTCCCAAGGTCATGCATTCACCTTTTGCAACCTTCTGACAAGCAAAGTCAATGCGGAAGCCAAATTCACTTAACAACTGGGTTATTAACTTATCAACTGTAGTGATTCACTTAACAACCGAGGCAAGAAAGGTCGTAAAATGGGGCAAAACTCACTTAAATGTCTCACTTAACAACAGAAATTTTGGGCTCAGTGGTGGTTGTAAGTCAAGCACTATCTATACTTGAGGGGCTGTCACAGAGAAGAAAGGGTCAACTTATTTTCCAAAGCACCTGAGGGCAGAACAAGAAGCAATGGATGGAATCTCATTAAAGTGAGATGCAATCTGGTACTAAGGAGAAATTTCCTGACATTAAGAACAATTAGTCAATGGAACGAGTTGCCTACCAGAGGTGTGGTTTCTTCATCACTGGAGGTCTTCAAGAAAAGATTGGACAACCGTTTGTCCGGGATGATATGAGGTGCCCTGCCTTGGAAATGGGGGTGGACTAAAACAGGGGTCCCCAACCCCCAGTCCGTGGACCAGTACCGGTCCAGGGCATGCCAGCAACCGGTCTGCACAAACAAGCAAAGCCCCATCCGTGGGATGCAGGCAGCACACGAAACCATGCACTCTCTGGTCCATGGAAAAACCTTTCTCTACAGAACTGGTCCCTGGTGCCCAAAAGGATATTGTGGCTGCATCTCTTTTATATCTCTTGCCAAACAGGTCTTTGTCCTATTGCAAAGTTGAGATAAAAATCACTGCTAAAATTTTATAGCCACAGGCTACATATTAAAAAATTAACATTTACATATTAAAACTGTTGTCTTAGCCTTAGGCTATAGCTAATCAAATGGAAGCTGAAAGCAGAAAATTCCTCTCTCATACTTTTTTATTGATATTTGTAATATAATATGCAAAATTAAAATGAAACCTTGGATTCTTTTTATTTTGATTCTTCTCAGGAAGGATATGTTGCATTTTGCCCGATGCCTGTAGTGTTAATAACTGGATCAATTTTTCATAATCTATCTAAAAGAAACATAAAGAAACATAATTTCAAAGGCTACTTTTAAAACAGGGATTCAAAATTCCAGAAGACAAAAAATATATGGTGTAGAAAATATTACTACTGTTGGTTGACCTAACTATGTATAGTAGGTGTTAATAAACTAACTTTAACTTTAGTATAGCTAGAGAGGCTGGATCTGCTGAAATCCATGAGATTAGAACAGGTCAGACCAATGGCCCACACTGTAAGCAGTCTATTATCATTGGACTTTCCATAATTATCAGCCAGATCACTATGGTTAAGCCAAAAGCCAAAAGTGGAACAGCTCTTTTCTCTTTGCAACTGGTACTTGATGACACATGCTGCCTCTAGTTGTGAATATCTATCTATTCATCTATCTACCCATCTATCCATCCATCCACATGCGTCCAATCATGACCATCCATCCATCCATCCATCCATCCATCCATCCATCCATCCTCTATTTATCCATTCTCTCTCTCTCTCTCTCTCTCTCTCTCTCTCTCTCTCTCTCTGAGAGAGAGAGAGAGAGAGAGAGAGAGAGAGAGAGAGAGAGAGAGAGAGAGAGAGAGAGAGAGAGAGAGCATCTACCCATCTACCCATCTATCCATCCATGCTGCTTTTAATCCTGAATATCTATCCATCCATCATCCTGCCTACCTACCTACCTACCTACCTACCTACCCATCCATCCATCCATCCATTATCTATCATCTATCTCTAACATCTATTTATCTATCCATCAATCAACTATCTACAGGGTAGTCCTTGATAGCCTTATTCACACAACATTCATTGAATCCTCCTTCAGAGCTATCGAAATCAACAAGCAACCCCCCCAATCCTATGAGAGGTAAATTCCACCGGTTAATGAAGTTTTGGTTGCCTCCCAATCATTTAAAAGAACATAATCATTTACACTAGTATGCTATTATCACTTACAGGAGTAGGGAACATGATGTTTTTTTCCCCAACACCCATTTGTGGTCATAAATTAAGATTCCTCCCGACCTATGCCATCAATATATCAAAAGAATAAGGTAGTCTTTATAAAGCTCCTTTCCACTGAGCTCAAAATTATAAATTTGATCCACAGTTCAAAATCTTATACTAGCATACCAGTTTTTGGTCATTAGCTTGTGAACACCTCTTGAAAAGCAGTTTCACAGTTGGTAATTGTAGCGGGACATCATGTTTGAGAAGCAGGGTGCTCAGCTGGGCCTGGGACAGAAATCCTGATTTCTTGAGATCCGTCTCCTTGAGCTCTTCATTCAGGCTGGCCAAAGCATTGAGACTTATAGGATGCAACTCAAACTCCTTTCTGAGCAGAACTAGAAGAGAATCATCCTCATCCTCTGGTAGAACGTCCTGATGAAAGAAATACTATTATTTTACTTATAGGACTGTCTCTTCCCAATTGTTTCTATTTGTCCCACCCAATCTAGCAGGATGGTCATGCTGTGGTCACCATCAGATAAGGACTGTCAGCTGATGGGGCTCAGGAGGAGGGGCTTTTCTGCCATGATGCCCACTCTGTGGAACATAATTCCACTTGAGATTAGGTTAATCCTTACCCTGATTGGCCTTTTGCAAGGACCTAAAACTTGGTTTTGTACCCAGGACTGTATCTAGAAGTGAAATCTTTGAAATCAGAAAGGACCTAGGATCCTATGCATAGGTCAAGCCATGGGCATACTACAATAAAACTATTTGGCCTCAGTAAACAAGCTTGGTATAAGAGTTTGGTAAGAAAGTTTTACCACTGTGATAAAATATATTGGGCTATTTCTGCCTTTCTAAAAGATGCTTATGAAACCCATTGTAACTACTGAAAGTTTAATCGTGTTTACTTACCTGTTTTTGAAATGCTTTTGATTTCTGAGCTTCAAAAGATGTTTTTTTGATAGAGTGAATATAAGATAAAGACTTATCTCCACAGGGTGCAGTAACACAGTATAAATTCGGTGGTTTTAATTCCTTAAATAATGAACAGGAAGTAAAAAGAGAAATAAAGAGAAACAAAATTTCATGCTGTAAAATCAGTACAAATACTAACATCCTTTTAACAGAAAAAAGAATGAAAGATCATGACCATGGCAAGGATATAGGCCAGTGGTTCTCAACCTTTTTAATGCTGCGACCCCAACTGGTCGTAAGTCGAGGACTAAACCGGTCGTAAGTCGAGGACTAAACCGGTCATAAGTCGAGGACTAAACCAGTCGTAAGTCGAGGACTACCCAACTGGTCGTAAGTCGAGGACTTTCCCTGCCCGGGAGCACCGCACATGCGTGGTTCCGCCCCCTGCGCCGGCCGAGGCGTAGCTGGCAAGCGGCAGAGATGGAGCAGGCCGACCACCAGCTGGCCCAGCCCAAGGGAGGTAAGGCACCCGCCGGAAAAGGGGAAAAATGGCGGACAAAAAAAATGGACAAAAAAATGGCAGACAGCCTTGCTTGGCGACCCCCATGAAATGGTCGATCGACCCCAAATGGGGTCCCGACCCACAGGTTGAGAACCACTGACATAGGCTGAGGAAGTTCCAGCTCTTTTTTCCACAAATTGGCACATTCTACTGCATTATACCAAAACTATTAATATCTCACTTGGAAGAGAAAAACTGAAAAAATTGGTGGCCTGAGTCCTCATGAGGTACATGTAAGAATGAGGGAAGAATGTTTTTTAACAAAAGACTTATCAGTCTTTTGTCATATCCGACATGCATCTCTGTCCATCTATTGTCCATAGCACAGTAGCAACCACTTAATTGATACCTTGCCCATAATCTACCACTAAAACAGTTGCCTTATTCCTGTTCATGCAATCTTTCCCAGTCTAGTCTGCTCAGGGTTTGCTCTTGGAATTTTGGCAATTACTATCCAAGTAGGGGCAGACAGCATTCATAATAAGGCATGGTGACTTGAAAGTGATGACATGTACATCATGACATCATTGTGCCCATGAAACAAGATCTTATGGAAGACCCATAAGTTGCTTCATTCCACATCCTCATTTGCTCCCATTCTATCTCTGTGGTCACTCATTGAAGGCCACCTATGAAAAGTTGGTCTATTAATAGGCCTGATCCCCAGACTGTTTCCCATCTGTAACTGAATGAGAAAATGAAGGGACTATAAGACTTATAACAACTTACTTTGTTGTCCACAGATTTGACAACATTTATTTCTGTTTGTTTGGATGTATATTTTTCCACTCCATTTTTGTTCAGAGATTCAATATTCACACCATTATTGATTTGCTGACCAGATGGCTTATTGTGGTCTGGAAATTTTCCATTTCTCTGTCTTATATTATGCAGAGATAAAGTTTGGAGCATGGACTGTGCCTCAGGTTTCACAATCTCCTTTGCTTTCCTGTGAGTGGGAAGTATTCAATATATATTTTGGCACCAAGATGTAACTACTTTATCTTTTCTCCATTTACATACAAAATATTTTTTAATGGAACATTTGTTCATTAGGCAGAAACAAAGTAGTGTAATCAATTAATATAGTCCCAAAGGGAAACTAATTACATCTATATCTGTTGCTGCACCACCATAAGATCTGTGGTGGTGCAGTGGTTAGAATGCAGTACTGCAGGCTACTTCTGCTGACTGCCGGCTGCCAGCAGCTTGGTAGTTCGATTCTCACCTGACTCAGGTTTCCATCCTTCCAAGGTCAGTAAAATGAGGACCCTGATTGTTGGGGGAAACATGCTGACTCTGTAAACTGCTTAGAGAGGGCTGCAAAGCTCTGTGAAGTGGTATATAAGTCTAAGTGCTATTGCTATTGCTGAACCACCAAAAGCATGTGGTGTCGTCAAGAGAGAGCATGAGACTAGATTTTGAGCTCGTGGTGGTAACAGCAGTCTTGGTTTATGCCATCAAATAAACAAAGGAAATATATGCTTGATAAATGAACGAATGCTTGAATGAATATTTGAAATAGAGTTATCTACTTATCAATGAGTTGATAAGGAATAATAACCAATCGTATTTAACAATTGTAGTTGTAACCATTTAGTCATGTCCAATTCTTGGTGATTTTATAGGCAAGTGCTCTCCATGCTACTCTGACAATTTTACAATAGGATATAATTAAGAGTAGGTGGTGGAGAAAAACCTTGTCCATCAATGTTCTATTTCTATTTCTTCCTTTTGTGAGATTTCAGCTCTTGCATTTTTAAATCTAGACCTCTGTACCATTATCTTACAGTGATTCTATTGTATTTTGTTGAAAGACAAATGTTAAGGAAATGTTATTTCTTAGAATGTCTCCCTTTTCTGTGAGATGTATGCAAAATACAAGGAAAATACTGTTGTTTAGAAGGAATGGGGAAGTGGTTGTCCATCACATTTTCTCATTGTGACATCTATAAGAAGGATTTGCTCTGTAATAGAAAACTTCAGTTGAAGTTAAGCCATCTAACAAGATACAAAAGAAATGAAGCTTTGGCTCATTCAATCAGTTTGAACAGAAGCAAAATGGCATGGTGAAAAAGGAGAATAAACCTCTCCTTTACACCACAAAGCCTTTGATGAAAATTACAAAGAAGTTATTCTATATAATTTATAGAATTGTGTATACAAGTGGCTTCAAGGCTGAAAGAGTGGAAGGCAAGATGAAATAATTTGAACAAAAAGTATTCAGAGATTGTCCTGTTTAACAATCCCTGGTTAATAGAAGCCAGGTTTGTATGCATACAACAGAATTTTAGTTCTTACAAGTGTGTCTGAACACCCAGAAAATATTTATCTTGGATCTGCAACATTGTGTTAAAAGCATCTAGGACAGTGGTCCCCAACCCTTCTGGCTTGGTGGACTGCTGGAGACTGCGGTGGCAGTGGGGGAAGAAGGGATGGTTTCTAGCACTTTTCTCGCATAATTCCATGGCCCAGTTCTGAACGGGTTGTGGCCTGGCACTGGGCCATAGACCAGAGACTGGGGACCTCTGATCTAGGAGAAAGAAATTTGGGGTAAAAGGATCAGACATGTTCTTCCTTTCCCTCTTTTCTTTGGCAGATAATCAATAAAACAATAATTGTATAATGTATTTTGTCCCCAAATTCTCAAGAGGCCATCACTGGACTCTCCATGTTGGATGATTATCATCCAGTTTCCAATATATATATTTTTTGAGGAAGGTTATGAATAAGATGGTTAAATGCCAGCTACATAGGGCTTTGCAGGATATGGATTATCTGAGCACAGTTTAGTCAGGGTTCAGACTGGGATATCATACAGGGACAGCACTGGTTTCACTTGTCAATGACATTTGACAGTGCTGAGATAACAGTGGTGAATCTATCCAAGAATGCTTTGATTGCTTAACATCTTTTAGTACTATCAATTGTGGTATCCTTCTGGACTCCCTGGTGTGGTTGCGAGAGAGGGTACTGTGTAATGCTTTTCCTCCCTCCTCAAAGATTGTTTCCAGTTGGTATTGACAGGAGGGGAGACACCATACCCTCCTGATTCAGGGTCTGATACTTACTCTCTTGTTTTTAAATATCTACCTGAAACTGTTGGATGGGTCATCTGTCAGTTTTGCGTATGGTGTCATCACTACAAGGATGATATCCAATTGTACCCCTGTGTGTTTATGTGTACACACAGTAAAAATTAGTGAGAGAAAACAAGACCATATAATACTCATGATGCTGGTCAATGATGCCCTTCATTTATTTATTTTTATCTCACCTTTATTTTTTTTTTATAAATAACTCAAGGCGGCGAACAGACCTACGTAATACTCCATCCTTGTCCTATTTTAATTTTATGTATGTGTGTATATTTAATAGTCTAAGAGATGAAATTTTTACTTGATTGGGCTCTGCTGTCTTGTGGACTCTTGTGCTATTTTTCATTGATTTATATAAACCAATATTCCTGTTTCAGATGTTTAGAATAGCAAATAACGTTTAATCTACAGCACTTAAATATTCAAATCTCAACTCTTATCTATAGACAGAGGTAGTAAAATAAGGAAATAATTTTAATGTGTGACTTCTTATAAATATAGAGTACCTCTGGATTTGTAAATGCCACAACAATAAAAGAATAATTTATCCTCCTTCCTGACCACTTAAAAATAACTCAAAACCAAACTGTTTAAGTCCTTTGATTTTTATAATATTATGTGCTCTTCCTAAAATGGATTAAAAAATGAAACGTTTCCCTATTCTCTTAAATGTCCTGATGCTGATAATAATTTAATGCTAGGTATCAGCATTTACTGCATTTTAATTGCAACATATATTTTGTGGCATCTTTGATACTTTAATTAAAGACATAATGCTATGAATTCTAATTAAAATTATATTTCCCTGAGATTATACTTACCCATCACTTTTCTCTACAAGGCATCGGACATATTTGCTTCCAATTATCTTTATTACAGTCTCGTAATTTGCACCAAACCCATAAGGTAGATTTCTTACTGAAGCCATTACCAGTTCTGTCTTGCTGTCCCCAAATTACACTTTCCTGTAATTTCCCTGGAGAAATTTATTTCTTTAAAAATGGAAATTGAAAGTGGGTAGATAGTTGGTCCTGCAAATATTTTAGGAATATTAAGTCAGTAACGAAATAACAAAAACTTGGCCTAACAGCTTATAAGTGAAATGCCTTGTTTAAAAGGAGCTCAGGAAAGTAAATTGAGTGTGAACAAATGTAAAAGGCTGTATCTTTAATATTCATACATTTATCCTGAAAGAATTTCCCACACAACTGGCCCAATTCCAGCACAATAGCAAGATTAGTTAATAATTTGAGATGTATATTCGGCCCATATTGGGAATCAGCTATATCATGGTATTAGATTTTCATAATAGCTGTTGGTTCTGTGTCTAAAGAAATGGCTGCTTTAGTGCAGTTCTATGATACTCTAAGAAGTTGCAAGCACTCTTAAAGTCAGTAGAATTTTCTCTTACTGAAACCTCTACATCAGGGGTAGTCAACCTTGGCTCTTTTATGACTCGTGGACTTCAACTCCTGGCTGGCTCAGGAATTCTGGGAGTTGAAGTCCACGAGTCATAAAAGAGCCAAGGTTGACTACCCCTGCTCTACATTATTGTAATTTTAGAGGATTCCTCAGTCTTAATATTGAAATATTATAACTGCAAATGTGACATGGGAAAATCATTTCCTTCTAAATACCTTTTGTTATTAATACTAGTCTGAAAAAAACCACTCCCATTTTACTTTTCAAATTAGTAGAGTTTGCAACAGTTAATAACGTAACAAACAATGGAGCAAGTTATCACCCCCAAATTCTTCAGATCATTGACTCCTTCATAAAGTTTCAGATTGTTCATTGAATCCCAATAATTTATTATATGAAAATAATTTAACTTTAACTAATAGTACTATGAACAATAGCTATAACAATAATATTCCAGACTGCTTTCACTGATGGCTGATCATCTACCCTGTCTTGCCATTAGCTCTGCAGAGACACCAAAAATATTGATCCCAATTGTCCTTCCATCATTTATTGACCACCTATGACATTTACTGATCCTTTTTTGACCTCCAGACATCTATTGCCCTTGGGTAATCCCATCATGTGGGTCAATACTGACCACTTTGGGGAACCAGCTCTAGAGATTTTATGATAGAAAAATCCTACAAACCAAGGCTGTCCCAGTAAAAATAACTCGGTTGTATTTCTTGGCAGGTTTTCTAGAAAACTCTTGAAAAGTCCAGGAAACACCTCCAGAACTCCTAACTTCTTCCTGTATGGCTGGAGGAAACCTGAAATACTTTTTTTTTGTTTCTTCCTCATAATGGCATTGCTTTATTATAGTTAGATTTCTCTCCCTTCCCCCAATATCCCAGCTAGATTAGTACACTGTTTTCATGCTGGGAAGTCAACTAGAATTTACTACAATACCTAAAATCTTTGAGATCAACTCAGTTCCTGTTGACTCCATGTAGCTTTCTTGACAACAGTATGTAATTGGTTTGCCGTTGCCTTCTGTTAACATCTCA
>NW_015389114.1:121149-125833 GCF_001527695.2 Protobothrops mucrosquamatus | reverse complement strand
TTGTAGCTCAGGATTGAAATGAGAGGTCTTTGGTGCTCTTTGAGCTTGGTTGTTTTCTTGCGGATGTTTCATTACCCAAACTAGGTAACATCATCATCACTAGCACTGATGATGTTACCAAGTAAGGTAATAAAATGTCTGCAAGAAAACAACAAAGCTAGTTTTTGAAAAGTACTAAGGATTCATACAACTGAATTGGGCATCTTCAGGATTTTAAAAATCAAGATATGGACTCTCATCATTATTAAATTGTAATAAAAATTAAACAAAATGGATGCTTATCCTACAATAGATTCATACCATAGTTCATTCCAGGATACCTGATTCCTTATATATGAAGGCAAAGAGTCTTCTTGTTACTTATTTTTCAGTAATTTCCACCATTATTTGCAGCCTACCACCATATTTGGAAAACTTGGCACACCTACCAGGCTGCATGTCAAGGAGAATCAGTACTTTCCTATCATCACTGCACGGATTTTATATCTCCTAAACTACTCGGCAATCTGTACTTTTTAACCTCACAAATTTAAGATTGTACCTTAACATTTGGGGGAAACAGATGGCTCCTGCAGACTGCCAACCTGTTGTTAAAAAGCATCTTCCAAGAATTGTTTTCTATCCATAGTCACTTAGCATAATTAACCTTTCATGTTGATTTAATAAACAGGAGCAAACATTTGCCATATCATATTAATAAAGAGAGCCATTTAAAGATGCACAAGTTTTTTGTTTTGTTTTATTTTCATTCTGGGAAATGCCATCATTCCTTTGTTTGTTCTTGAAACTGGAAAAAATTATTCATGATACAGGTCGGCTAATGTTGCAAGTACTGCCAGTACTAATTGATGTACACAAGGAAAAAAATGTTAACAGTGTTTTGCTTCTTAAAAAAAATCAGAGAAATCTTAAGGCAGTATAGAAAAGATGATGATATTTTCATTTATAAAGGGTTCTGGACTTCCTTCCTGGAGGCATATCTGTGTCATAATTGGATACTGTTTTGAACCCAAACTCCAGAAATCTTCATGGATTCTTATATGGGAGAATAAAAGGTATATCCATTTAAAAGGTGTGTGGTGTGTATGTCAAGATAATTTTTTCATCACCACTTCCAAAGCTTGATGCTCTGTGTTAATTCAGAGTGTAAGGAAAAAAAGAGAAAAAAACCCCTATCTCTGTCTATCCATCAATCATCTATCTATCTATCCATCATATCTCTCTCCCTCTCCCTCCCTCCTCCTCCCTATCTAATCTAATCTAATCTAATCTAATCTAATCTAATCTAATCTAATCTAATCTAATCCAATCCAATCCAATCCAATCCAATCTAATCTATCTCTATTGGTGATGGGCATTGTTGATTGATGTTAAATGCAATGCATTATTGTTTTATATTTTATGATTTTACTAATGCAGGAAAGAAAGAACTTCAAGAAGCTGGAATGAAAAGTATTGTTCCATCTGTTCAAACACTGATTGGTATTTTGGGTACTGGGGGACTTTCAAAAGGTAGTGCCTGCTTTTGTTTATGCTCAAATCATTTTTAACAAGTGATACAAATCAAGTGTCAGCTTAACCTCATATTGAAAATTGATGATCTGCAGAAAACCCCCCCCCACACACATATATGGATGGTTGAGAAATGTGATGTGTTTTTTAAGTAATTTATACTTTGCAAATCTATAAGTAAATTCAAATAGGCATAAAAAATTTGCAATGAAATGTGCAATACAAAATATGTAAAAACACATCTATAAAGTGATGCTATTTCCTAGTTACATTACATTACTACACAATTTTCTTTTTTTCTTTTTAAGCACTACGATCTTCTAATTAAATTGAGGAGTCCCAGCTAGGCAGTTTGACATTAAGTGAATCCATTGAAAGATATGATTGACTTTTAAACATTTAAGTTACCCAAAAGTGCTGCATAAAGGGATACAGATACTTTAGAACTGGAGCTGGGACTATTAATAATTGCAAAAATTAAAACAAAAAACCCACCTACAGTTAAATGAAATTAAAACACTTAAACCAAACAAAAATTGATTATTTTTGAACATTTATATACGAGAAAGAAGGCTAACAGAAAAAAAGAAGATACAGTAAGTAGCTTCTAGTGTCTTTTTCCAGAAAGATATTTTAAAACATTTAAACTTCTATTGAAGAAAGCTATTTTTAAACAGTATTGCCAATAAAGGTACTTAACAGCACATCTGTTGGTAAGTATAAAATTGACACCACATCTGTTTATTGGCATGTGTGTAGCATGTTGGTAGAACATTTGGAAGATTGCAGTAAAATTAAGAATTTAATTACTTATTTTTTCACATTCTGTGGCTGTGAAATTGCATTTAAAATTTATGATACATTGGCCAACTAGAAGTGTGAATTTTTTTTAAAATTACAGTATTTTAGCATCCTACATTTGTTGTTTAGAGAGAGAGAGAAAAATACTTTTTCCTTGATTAGTTAATCAAACAGCTTTTAAACTTCTAGTCATATATATGCATATATGACTAGTTGGGTATGTCTAGTCTGATGAAGAGAAGGACGAGGGGGGACATGATAGCAGTGTTCCAATATCTCAGGGGTTGCCATAAAGAAGAGGGAGTCAAGCTATTTTCCAAAGCGCCTGGAGGCAGGACAAGAAGCAACGGGTGGAAACTAATCAAGGAGAGAAGCAATCTAGAACTAAGGAGAAACTTCCTGACAGTGAGAACAATTAACCAGTGGAACAACCTGCCTCCAGAAGCGGTGAATGCGCCAATACTGGAAGTTTTTAAGAAGAGACTGGACAGCCATTTGTCCGAAATGGTATAGGGTTTCCTGCCTGAGCAGGGGGTTGGACTAGATGACCTTCAAGGTCCCTTCCAACTTTACTATTATTATTATTATTATTATTATTATTATTATTATTATTATTATTATTATTATTATTATTATTATTATTATTATTATTATTTCTCGCTTAACGATGGTGATGGGGACCGACAGTTGCATTGTTAAGCAATGCAGTCATAAAGTGTGATGTCAGGTGACCACACCAATTTCCGATGATAATTGCAGCAGTTCTAATTGCTGTCATTAGGGTGAATCCTGAAAGGTTCTGGCATCTTGAAGTCACGTGACTGACATTTGTCTTTTCCTGCTGGCTTCCCCATTGACTTTGCTTGTTGGAAGTCAGAAGTGAAGATTACAAATGGTGATCATGGGATTGAGGGTTGCCAAGTGCCCTCTGAAATCACAGATTATATGGAAATAGAATAGAACCTCTACAAATGACTTTTTCATTTGAATTCTTAATAAGATTTTATAAATAAACAGTGAAACCTGCTTCATTTAATATGTTCAGTACAAATGCTGGCTTCCCAGTTGACCCTACGGCTACATGCTCAACACTATCTTCTTCCGACTTCTCCAACAGGTGTTCTCTGAGTATGTTGGAACTACTTCTCTCATAGTGTGCATGTCTCATGTCATGTGCCTGGTTGTCCCCAAGTAGATAAAGGAGGAATGGTTTGGGGAATACTGATCCATTGTTTTTGCTGAAAGAAGTTTCTGAGAGTAGTACCAACAATGTTTTTGTGCAAGTTAATTTGAGAGACAGCTGCTTTTTTTCCACACAAGAGGGAAGTACTTGTTCAATTGCTAAATGAGATCATTTGTTTTAAATGTAAATGTGTTGTGAAATAAGATCAAAACCTGGCTCTGTAAAACTGATCTTAGATATCAGTAACTTAGATATTCAAATTTAGGTATCAGTAACTTTTTTTTAAAAAAAAATCAAAATATGTCCTAAATGTTTTAAAACATGAGTGTCAAACTCGATTACGTCTTGTGACATATTGCGATGTTTTTTGCCTTTGTGGAGCCGAAGCAGGCGAGACCTGCGTGTGATGCATCTGGCCCGTGGGCCGCCAGTTTGACACCTCTGTTTTAAAAGGAAATAAAATAAAAGACTTAGAATCATTCATTTTTCATCATTATTTCTGTGTATGTTGATCAAGAAAAAAAGATGCTGGAAGTGAGCAGTTTGCAATCCAGGGATTTTTTTCCCCTCAGTCTAAACCACCCATATAAAAACAGAAAGCCGACTTCCGATTTGCCATTGCGGCCGCTGCGGCCACTGGAAGGCAAGTTCCATCTTCCATGTTCGGTTTCATTCTGCTGGGGGACCCTGGGAAAGATCGAAAGTCGCCCTGTAGGGGTGACCAGCAAGGAGGGGACTCCCACTTGATTGCAGGAGGGCGGCAGCTCTTCCGCTCGATCCAGGGCAGCCCTCCAAACCAGCGGAGGAAAGACCGGCCATAGTAATATGGCTCATCACTAGGCTGCAGACAGCCGAAGTCAAACTCACCATCAAGCACTTTGAAAGCAACGCAAATGAAACTGGGTGAGATCCGATCTTCTCTTTATTCTAAGTATTTTCTTTTCCCATAAAAGCTGCCCAAAGTATCTTTCCCCCTGTGAGGAGAGAGGGAAGGGAATTTCTATCCCACCCTCTAAGAATAGTGGCGACTGACTACCCAGGGGAATTAAAGCACTAAAAGAACAACAAAGGGGTGTTTTAACAAATTTTTAGGGGGAACAAGGGCGGTTGGGAGGGGGGAGGATCACCTTGGGTCAGGACCAGCCATGTCTGAGGGTTGCGGTGTAGAAAGGGTGGGGGGGGAGGGTG
>NW_015389114.1:105967-118690 GCF_001527695.2 Protobothrops mucrosquamatus | reverse complement strand
CAGCAAGCGGGTCTGACCTAGGGTGAATTTTAAATAGGGACAATTTTAAGGATTTTATCAAGACACAGCAACAAATATTTGGTTTTTAATTGGCTTTTAGAGGGGAAATGTTTTATATTGTTTTAACATGCTGTGAGCCGCCCTGAGTCCCATGGGGAGAAGGGCGGCATATAAGTTGTGAATAAATAAAATAAATAAAATAAATAAATAAATAAACTTTAATCTAATTGGATTTATATGTTCCTGAAACTTGGGGACCAAAAGTTTTCTTATTTTTATTGAAGACTTTTGTTTTTATCTACAAAAAAGAAATAAAATTGGAAAAAGGATTATAAAAATTTTGGACTTAAAAAACTTTAAAAGGCATCGGTGACATTTTGTGGCAAAGTTTGGTATTACAACTTGTTATTTCCTAAAAGAGACTTGGCTTGAAGCCCAGACTTTAGATAAGACTCTTTTGACCTTGGCACCACCTATGAGAAACTTAGCTGTAAAGAGAACATCTGGGCGGCATAACTGGCCTACTTGAACTATGAATGTAAACCTTTACTGACTTTCAGAGTTATATGTGGGGAATTGCCTTCCTATCTTTTTATTTGAGGAACATTGGTTACTATATGAGATGATGAAATACCTTGGACTATAAAATCTTGCTTGACAAACGACTTCTACTATAAAGACTATCTATAAATATGTGAAAGAGAGGTCCCATACCTAGTTATAAAATTATTTTTAACGCCTGATTTTAAAGTCCTCAACTTAACACATTATTATAAGAATATGGATGAAGACCAGGAAAAGATTCTTTCCATGTTGAAAGCAATACATGAAACCATTCTTTCAGCTTGTGATAAAATAAGACCTAACATAAAAAAACAAGATGCCAGCTTAGATACACAAACCCAAACTTTGACTACAACCAAAGAACTAACAACGCAAAAGATAACAGAAGAAGTGGAACAATCAAATATTAAGACAGAGGACTCAATTGACTAACAAATACAGTTAATGGAAAATCCAGGAAAGGGAGTGACAACACTAAAAATGGAAAAGACTTTCTATATAAATCAGAAGAAATTTGAGAAAGAAGAAGAACAGATTGAATGGAAGATAAACATATCAGGGCAATTATGGGGAATTGGAATAATAGGGAGACAACTTCATGAATATAAAAAACTTTTACAAAAATGAGCCATAGCAGTAATGGAAGAGTTCAACTATTCTGACATCTGGCATGTCTATTTTTAATATATATATATAGTTCTTTGCTGACAAGTTCAAGTCTCTGCACGTGAAGGAAAAGGCAAACAGATTCCTTTTCCTGGATTTAATCCTGACCAACAGCGAAGAACTGGCTGATAATTGAAAAAACTAGGGGTATATGTTTTCATTTTAATCTGGACCGCATGATTTTAATTTACTCACTAAAAATTGCTATTAGGCTCTTTATCTTCTTTAAACTTACCAAATTAACTTAACATTTTACTTTTTAAAAAGTTGCTTGAAAGTGATGGAATGAAACAGTTGCTGTTTTAGTTGTTTTTTTTGGTTTGGTTTGCTTTTTAAAAAGGCCACATCCTCTTTCCTGTTTAAATCTAATAAAAATTGTTTAAAGCTGCATGGTTATTTCCTTGTATGAAAAACAGTTGAACAAAACAAAAATGTTTTTCAATTCTTACAAGGCACTGTAAACAGTATAAAAGTCTAATTGAGGAAATATACAGTTTCAGGCCTCCATTTGCTTTCTATTATTTCCGGGCAAAATGTTTGCCAACATATTTTGTTTCAATTTAGTGGTAATGATCCTCCAGGGCTTTCTGGGCAAGGTCAGTCCAGCTTCATGCTGGAACAAGGAGTTTATTAACAAGTGTGTCTAAACTAGTCCCTTGCTGTCCACTTCAGTTTCCAGCTCTTCAGCAACCATAAATATATATATATGTGTTCATGAGGATTTTAATCAGTTAACATGGGATATTATGAGGCTGCACAAAGCTCAGGGCCTGGACCAAAGTGGATTAAAGCAAAACAAATTAAGGAAATTTCTTGGGAGGAGGAGGAGGAGGAGGAGGAGGAGGAGGAGGAGGAGGATTGATGGTATAGACCAGGGGTAGACAACCTTGGCTCTTTTATGACTCGTGGACTTCAACTCCCAGAATTCCTGAGCCAGCCATGCTAGCTCAGGAATTCTGGGAGTTGAAGTCCATGAGTCATAAAAGAGCCAAGGTTGCCTACCCCTGGTATAGACCTTGATTATTGATTTTGGCTATTGGTTATTGATTGACCTTGGTTATTGATTTTACAGTGGGGATGACACCATTCTTTTTTTACCTTAGTCTTCTGATCAAGGCTTGGGGAAAGAGAGAAAATACGGAATGGCTGGCATACAACTTGGCTGGCATACAATGCCTGAAAGGCTGATGTCATGACACACAAGCAAACGGGACACAACCTGTATTGTAATGGCATGATATTTTCTCTATCATCCCTTCCTCTACCCAACCCCACTTTGATAGGTCCCTCTGTGGTAAAGGAGGAGGAAGCAAAGCCATGTAGTCAGTTGGAGAAGCAAAGTAGCTTCCTTGTTTTGAGAAGGTGTTCTGACTAAGGGCTTCATTCCAGCTTCTGCCAAAGTGAAGCAGAAGTTTAAAACTTTGCACAGGCCTTTTCCGGCTTCCATTCAAAACTGTTCTTTGCTAGCCTTGGCTATTTTTGCCCTTTGGTCCATGGTCTTGTTCCAATCTAAGGACAGCTCCAACTCTCTGGTTAGCTGCAGGCTTTGGCAGATCCCTTGCCCTCAGCAGCTGGTCACTGCCCTATGTAGGCATTTTATCCTGGGCTGCTGGGCTTCTACATAGCTTGCATTTTTTATAATCTTTCAGTTAACCCATTGGCCTAGTAAGTCAATGAACTATCATCTGTAGAAGCTCATGCTCCATTCAACCCTTATATTTCCCATAGGCGACTCTCTGCATTTCTGCCCTGGCTGAGTGAAGCAGAGTCTCCTTGATTTCCCATCTCCTTCTCATACTCCTCTTATCCCCTCCCTCTTTCTCTCCCCCTCCCCTCCCCCTCTCCCTCTCCCTCTCCCTCTCCCCTTCCCCTTCCCCTTCCCCCTCCCCTCTCCTCTCCTCTCCTCTCCTTTTCAGTTGAGACCAGAGATATATGCTGCCATCATTGTCACAAAGCAGTTACATCAGTCCAGAATTTGAGTTTGGGAAACTTGGACTCAAACTCTCATGCTCACCTATAATACTCTCGGTTGCTCTTTTGCATTATTTCACTATATTTCCAGTTATTCTCCCCTGTAAAACTGTTAGAATAAAATGCTGCAATGTGTTCCTAGTTTCACTTCTAACTGTAACAAACTGCACTTACCTTTCTTAATATTATCCTTATGACTACAGTTACATTATCTAAACCAGGGCAGATGACAGACTAGATTACCATAGACATAAGAACAAAGAGTCCTCCTAGAATAACCCATTTATTCCAACATCCTGCCTCTTGCCACAGGCTCTAGAAAGTTCACAAGCACGATGTGAAGCTGTTATTCATTTGTTTGGTTTATATGTCGCTCTGCAGCAGAAGCTCTTTGGGTGATATCCATCCATCCAAAAAAAAAAAAAAAAAAACCCAACCAAAGAAAACAAAGCAACAAAATCCAGCTGCCATAACTGCAACTGTAAATAGCAGAAAGTAGAAGAACACATTTTTTTACAACTTTGAAAATATACCCAGAGAGATCAAAGCAGCTTTAAGATGCAACTTAAGTGTACAGTCAATTAAAGGTGTAAGACAATAAAAATACCTTTGCTTGGCAACTGGAGATCAACAAAATAGGTTTTAGATGGACCTGTTTAGAGAGTACATTCATAAGTAGAAACCATTCCTGTGAAATCACTAAACAAATGCCTGGATCTAGCTAGTATCAACCTCAACACACTTGACCATCTTGTCAGTGACCTATGGGGCCATTACGGTTGTTCTAGCGTGCTTTTTAAAAACTCCCTCTCCTAAATATGAATTCATAATTTCTAGATCCATCTAGTCATTCCCTTTCATAATCATCCATTTCCAGAATTCAGCTAGTCATCCAATAATATTCAACCAGCCTATCCTATGTGTATATTGATAAACAGAATGTAAGTCCTGATGGATGTGGATAATTTATTCCAGAATCTAAGAAACAAATCACAACATACAGTACTTCTGAATTTCTATCACATTTCCCAGCAAGCCAAAACCAAAGAGGCACTAAATTAAGTAAGTACTGCCTAATAAATTATATCTGGTAGAATTACTGTCTCTAAATAAGAAAATTTCAGAAGCTATTAATAGCTATTAAGCTATTATCCACAATAAGGACTGACTGATTAGAGCCAGAGGCCAGTGCATTGATTCCAGAAGCTTCCAAATCTATTGCTTCATTCAAGCTGCTCAGTGAATCCCCAAAAACCTAAGTGATGTATTAAAATAATTGAAAGCAACAAATACGTACCCACTGCCCCACAAGACTGTGAACATCTGCAATGCCTGAGTTTTCCATATTTTTCTAGGTTATAATCAAGTTTATCCTTTACATATTATATTTGTAAGTAACTATGTTTATATTATAGAATTGTTTTGACAAGCATGGAAAGCCAGGTTTTGTTCAGGACAATAAGAGGTTTAACTATCCTCCACCCCAAGTCTGAGCTAGTCATGAAAGGAAAATTTGCAAGTTAAAATATATTCATGCATGCACACACAGCACACATAGAGTCACAAACACACAAACGACGCCTTTATATGATTTTCTACAGCTTTGAGACAGCACTCTGGAAGAGAGCCATTTGCAGTGCTTGGAGAAAGGATTCTGTCTATCATCATATCTTCTATGCCTTAGTGGTGCAGTAGTTAGAGTGCAGTGTTGCAGGCTACCTCTTCCCACTGCCAGGAGTTCAGTCCTGACCGGCTCAAGGTTGACTCAGCCTTCCATCTTTCCAAGGTCGGTAAAATGAGGAGCCAGATTGTTGGGGGCAACGTACTGATTCTGTAAACTGCTTAGAGAGGGCTGTAAAGTACTGTGAAGTGGTATATGTCTAAGTGCTAGTGCTATTGCTTCTAGTCCCCTATGTTTTTGACTACTGCAGCTAGGTTGGTAAATGTCCAAACAAGATACTGGGTTGCAGACTCCTCCCATCCCTGATGGAAGACCTGACCATCAGAAATTTTTCATGGTCAAACCACTCTCTGGTTGCTTTCCTAGTGTTGCTTCTCCTGTCCCCATAGGGAGACTGGGCCTATTAGAGCAGTCCACCCCAGGCATCTAATGGACCCCAGCTTGGGGTTTCCCCTGAGGATATGGTGGGTCTGGTTGGCCATGCACCAAGATGTAAGTCTCCACCTGGAATAGGTTTGTGATGTGAGGCTTTCAGTAGATTTCCTATAGACTCTCTCTCTCTCCCTCCCTCCCTCCCTCCCATCCCCCCCCTCTCTCTTCTCCATCCATCCATCTATCCGTCGATCCAAGATAAAGAAAACCTTAACAGGTAAATAATAAATGACAGATGGTTGGGACTGAGACCCTAGTCAATGCTTGGAAGGCACTTTGATATCTATGGGCACAAGATTAACAAGACGTTTATAGAGTTGAGTTAATTTTAAACACAGTTGGGTGAAAATTAAAGTTACAGTATATGATAAGAACTGCACTGCTGTTGGGAAATACCCAGACAGGCAGAGAGGAGGGCTGAAGTGGAGAATTAACCTTGAATCATTGCGCAGCCACAAGAGATCCAAGGTTGTCCTCTCCCCTGGGCTCCATGGAACCTTATCTATTCCCAAGGGAAGGCAAGCAGTCTGGGAGATTTTTGTATTATAGGTAGAATATAATAAAATAGCTTGAATTCTACATGTGTGAATCTGGTTGCTTGTACCTGACAACTGCATTCTTAAATATATTTTTACTTTCCCTTCCTTTGTCACTGAGTTTCTTTCCATAAACACATTAAACCTCTTGGATGCTTGTTTGTGATTGCTTTGGATCATTCTTCACATCCAAATATTCCCAAGAAACTTCATATTGGTTTTGTGGTTGAAAACGAAAGCAGGCAATGTCAGATGGGGGAGAGAATTGTACTTTTCGGCTTCTCTTGGGTGAATTCCTTAGTTCCAAAATAGTTAAGAGAAAATTAAAACTCAGTGCAGTCATTTTCCTAACTTTTCCTTTTACTTAAACAACACAAAAACTTGGAAACATGTTCGATATAAATATGGCGGATACTCCAGCTTCCCTATCATTAATTCTTTCTTACAGCCCTTATCTTCCTGATTCTTTCCAACATAGTTTTGGGAACTCTAGTGGAGCAAAGCAGAAGAAGCAGTAGGTGGTTAAATTCAGTGTGGGTTTTTTTTGTTAAATATTTTATCAATATTATTAAAAGCAAATGCTGTAAATCTTCCTCATAGCAGGTCTTGGATCAGTTCCTCAATGCACAGCTATATGATTTAGCAGTATTGGTCACTTCAGTTGGGATATTCTTTTAATAGTAATTATTTGAAAAAATTATTTCATTAAAAAAGTGAACATATTTACTAAAAATCTAGTAGATTGGGCATGCTGCAGATCCTGTCAGCCAAAGAGTGGCAGGGACTAGAAGACGGACCTTTTCTGCAGTAGCACCTCAGAGCAGTGGTGGGATTCAAATATGCGAACAACTGGTTCTCTGTGTGGATGCTGCTTCCGGAAGTCCATTCTGGGCCTGGGCAACAAAAAAATTAGCTACCGGTTCTGTCGAACTGGTGCAAACTGGCTGAATCCCAGCACTGCCTCAGAGATTAGAATGACCCCAACCCTGTTGGCCTTTTGTAAGGTTTTAAAAATTTGGCTGAGCATGGGACAGTGAATGTATTAAAGGCCTTGTTTCTTTGTTTTAATGTTAACTGGGTAACTATCTCTGCTGCTGTATATATTTATTTTAGATGATTTTTATTTATTTTTTATAATTTGTAAGCGACCCAGAGTCCTTGATTGAGATAGGCAGTTATACAAATTGAATAAATACAAACAAACAAACAAACGAATGAATGAATGATAGTTTGAAGTTATTGACAAGTAGGTAGTTTGTATCTCAATCTCATGCCAACTTGTCAACACTTGTGCAAAATAAACTCATAGTAAATTTAGAAGGGGGTGGTGAGTTATATAACATATTAGGTCATGGAAATGAATGGCACATTCTTTACATGAAATATGTCAGGCTGCATTAGACTTTAACAGAAAATTGCAGTACTGTAGATGAAAGGACACAAACATTTCCCCATTTTCTTGGTTTTGATGCTTTAGAAGACCATAACTGTATTAAGTCCAATGTACTTTTTCATTACTAGCAGTATCAAATTTGGACACAAAGTCAGATTTGTTTAGATATATGGCTCCACGATGCCATATTACCTCTGACTGGTATGCAGGAAAAGAGAAAGAGGGAAAGAGAGTGACTTTTAGCTGCTTTTAAAAAATCAGATGACAACGCAAGCAGCCAAACACAAGTTGAAAAACAATAAAAATGATAAAAAGGGTTTCTTATTGTCTGCTTTAATAACCCCTTTCTTAGCTTTTCTTGCCCCCAAAACCTGCATCAGAATTTTCAGCACCAGTTTATTTGATCTTTTTGTTTACAGCTGAGAGTTCCTGTTGGATTGGCTCTTGTTTGTAAGTCTATTTCAGGCCACCGATAATTTTTTTTTTTTAATTTCATTGCTCTTTTTAAATTTTATGTTGCCCAAAGTCATGAAGTCAATCCCATGATCCCCCAGCCAGCCTACACATTGTTCGTGCTGCTTATGGATCATAAAACGTGAAGGCCAATGTACCTGAATGAGAAAGCTAGAAAAGTTCTCTTAGTTCATTGCTATTCAAGGCTAGAAATATTTCCTTGGTTGAGAGAACACAATGGTTAAAATAGCAAAACAAATCAGATTCCTTTATGCAATTATGTGGGCTCTGCTTTAGCAGGTACACCCTTAGGACATTATTTTAATTGTGGTCTTTCATTAGATGATCTTCTGTGTCCACCGTTACGTTTCTAATAAGTTAATTTATCCTGAAAAGCAAAGATATTCATAATTTTATGATGACTTATTTTGCAACATCAGCAAGAAAATGGAGTGCGATTAATAGGATATCTTTTTGTTCTTTTTCTCATGTAATAGAAGAGGCTGTGTAATTTGTTCCTGTTGAAAGATTGTTACTCTGTACATTTTACTTCTAAAGAAAAAAGAAAAATGTAACAAAAAATTAATTGGCATATTTTAGGGGGAAAAAGTCCAAGGAAGTGACTAGGATTTCACCGCATCTGGGAATATCCTAAAATCTATAATTAATATTTTAGGACTGCGAACAATAGGCTTAACAAAAAGCACTTCAGAATATTATCCCGAAAGAACAGCATCAATCAGCAGCAAAAAATGGTCCTCACTCCTTCATACTGTAAGTAAGATCTTCAATCTTTTTTTTTATTAATTCCTTCCCTGCCTCTTTTAGAAAGAAATTTTAACAGTGGGAAAAGTTGGACATTTCCACTATTTAATTCTGTCATTCTCCCAGAGAGAAGTGCTACATGGTGGTCTGTAATCTTTTCAATTCAAGGTCATCTGTGAAATAAACCAGAAATAAGATTAATTTTGTGATCTTCAGAGAACTTCTTTCTAAAAGGGCCGAAAGCCAAATGCTGCAGACAAAGCCCCAAGCAACAAGAGCAGGGTGTTGTGTTTTTTTTTTTGCCAGAACAATGTCTAAGTTCCAGATTCATGGCTGCAGAGTCAGCTCAGTTTCCAGTTTTCAGTTTAATAGTTTAGAAAGGACAGAAAAAAGAAGGTTTCTGAATATTTTGACCAAACATCTGGGTAGAAACCAAAACTGTATTGCCCAAGGATTTGTCTTCTTCAAGCAAGCAATGTGGAAACAAAATGCAAAAAAAGCAGAAAGTGGGAAGACATGGGGGGCGGAGGGGGGAGGAAAAGACATGAGGAGAAAAAAAAAAGGATAGAAAAAAGAATAATTGGCCACAGGGTGTCACTCTTGACCCAAATTTGGGTTAGTCCCTCCATTGTCTCTAGCAGCTGGAGATTTTATTTTACATGAAAATCCCCTGGCACAGTGGGCCTCTTTCAATAAAATAGTAGTGGTTGGTTGCACCATAAGAATTTAAATATTCAAACTCAAAAACTACCTGTCAGTCAGCACTGCGTACATTTTCTAAGTGGGGACTAAAATCCAGCTCAAAGCTGAGGGTATAAAATACGGAACAGACATTTAAAAGAAGCAAATGCCACCCACCCCCAAGCAATAATGGAACCCCAGGCATCCTGACAATCTGAGCTGTTTTTGTCTTAACCCAATCAAAAGTGATCTACATTAGCAGAAACACCTGGATCACCTTGGAGACACGGCATCTGAAAGTGACATCTGGGCTGCAGAAGGAGTCCGTGAAAGGAGAGGACGTTATTCTCTGTGGATAGAACTCAGGTGTTCCAAAGCTGTGACAATGTTTTGATTCAGGTTATCAGTTAGGAAGTCGGATCCCTCCTAGGAAGTCAATTAAAAAAGGAATGGAAAAAAGTCAAGGGCTGTTTAGAGGAAAAATGGATTCAACTACCAGCAGCTGCCAAGGAGGAAAGGAATTGTTAAATTCAGTTTAAGGCCTCCATATTCTATCACCACTTTATAAAAGATGCAGGATGGAGGTAGAAAGATAGATACAGAGATAGGTATACATTTCCACTTCTAGCTCATGTCTTATATGTTTCTTTTTCAGTTGCAGAAGTTGTTTCAATTTTTTCTAGAAGAATATCTCGAGAAAGTACTATTCAGGATTTATCTTGGATGACTGCAAATTTCTTCGTGTTATGTGGCATGCATTGGTGGTTCTGTCAGAATGTTATAGACATAGCAATTCATTCTTATGAAACAACAAGCATTTTATTTTGCTGTTGAAGGATTACATAATTGAAGATTTGCTGTATTCACACATCTGTTGAGTTTTGATTAAGCAGGTTGCATCTATTGTGAAAAAAAAATCAAGCAGAAATCAATGTTTCCCCCCCCCTTGATTGGACCTAATTGAAATACTTTGACAACCCATTCAAAAATAACACTATTTATTCTGTGCGAAACCTAGAGTATCATGTTATTAAAAAGCAAAAGAACTATTCACAATTTTACCACTGATTAAAACAATATTATGCTCCATTGTTTTTACTGACGAAAATGAAAAATACTTGAAAAATATAACCCATTTAAAATTAATTAAAACAACTGAAAAGGCAATTTTGTTATTCAAAAAATAACAAAAGTTTTCACTCTCTTCTTTCTGCTATAAAACAACATGTTATTCATAAAGCTATTCGGTTTACAATGGCCCAATATTTTATGAAGGAGTCAATAACTATCATTCTTGAAATCCAAAGGAGCAAAGACAAATTTTGGAGGAATTACTGGGGGCCACTGTGAATCTGGATAGGTCTTTTTCTCTTCAGTTACAGTGTATGTTCTGAAACAAAAAGGCTAGACAGTATTATCAACTCAATCTGACTTCAGCTTTCTTATCTTTCTAAACTTCTGCGCTTGTTTAAGTAGAGATTCAAAACTAAATGCAAAGATGGGAAATGGTGTATACAGCTAGTCCTTCACTTATAATCAGTGGTGGGATTCAGCTGGTTCGCACCACTTCGGCAAAACTGGTAGCTAATTTTTTGTTGCCCAGGCCCAGAACAGACTTCTGGAAGCAGCATCCATGCAGAGAACCAGTTGTTCACATAATTGAATCCCACCACTGCTTACAATCACTCATTTAGTGACCATTCTAAGTTACAACAGCAATTACTTATGACCATTTTTCACATTTATGATAGTTGCAACATCCCTCTGGTCATATGATCAAAATTTGGACACTTGGCAACTGGCATGTACTTATGACAATTACAGTGTCCCGGCATTATGTGATCATCTTTTGTGACCTTTTGTCAAGCAAAGTCAATAGGGATGCCAGATTCACTTAACAACAAAGTTGCTAACTTAACAATCACAGTGATTCACTTAACAACTGTAGTAAGAAAGGCCATAAAATGGGGCAAAACTCACTTAATTGTCTTGCTTAGCAACAGCAATTTTGGGCTCAATTGTGGTCATAAGTCAAGGACTACCTGTATAATATCTTATGTGTAAGTGCATATTCTGTATCACTGCCCTACAATCACTCCCAACTTTGTTATAATGCCCCCTTCCTATGCATAGACATTTCCAATCAATCGCATGGAAGCATGGATAACATCACCTCATACTGTGGTCAGAAGCTACAGACACAAAGGATCCTTAGGTAAAGATAATCACACAACATTAAAGTTCCAGTTCATAATAAAGAACTGGCTTACTTCTAACTAGGACACAATTTAACCTTTTTAGCCATATTTTTAAAATGTCAGCATAAAGCAATATTTTTCCAAATTTAATATGTTTTGTTTATTTGGAAGGACAGTTATATAAAACCAGGAGACATTTTTGAGGCATGCATGGGAAACATCACTCACAGAAATAAGTCCACACTGAAAGATAGTAATTACAACACTGAAATCAGAAGCTGGCAATCTCATCAGGTATATGTTGGAAGGACCAGAAAGAGAATACAGAACAACAGAGTTGGAAGGAACCTTGTAAATCTTCCAATCCAACACACTGCATAAGCAGGAGTCCTTCTACCATTTTGGACAAATTATTGTCCAATCCCTTCTTAAAAGCCTCCAGTGATGGAGCACTCACAACTTCTGAAGATAAGCCATTCCACTGGTTAATTGTTCTCACTGTTAGGAAATTTCTCCTTAGTTCTAGGTTACTTTTCTCCTTTATTAGTTTCCATCCACTGTTTCTTGTCTTGCCTTCTGGTGCTTTGGAAAATAGGTTGACCCCCTCTTCTTTGTGGCATCCCCTTAAATGCTGAAACAGAAATCTCTGATGCAAGAAGTATGCTTGGACTAGGAGTACTTTAAGGTCTAACTACTTCTAGGATACTCAAAATACCACCAGTATGAAGTGAGAGTGCTGTGTAAAAAAACATTTTGCACACCCTTAATATGGAGTCAAACTAATGGAGACAACTTTCCAGAGAAATATGGACAGGCAGCAGTTCTCTGGCACTTCAGAAGTATATAATGAATACCATTTTTGGATTCTTCAGGACAGTGTAATGTTAAATATTTCATTGTCTTCTTTAGGGATGTCATCCCGAGGAGGAATATTCTTCTTTCTTGGAATACCTATTAAAAACATGATATCTAATTGTGTACGTTTTACGTTATAATTGAAAATAATTGTCCTACTCTTCTGAAGCAGGCAATTAAGAATTCCCAGATTTGCAACACTTTTCAGAATATTGGTGAAATGTTTCAACAAATATATACGTGTGCTGGCAGGCGCACTCACACACACACACACACACACACAATCCCAAATACATTTCCTCTCTATATAAACCTCCCTCAAAATATGCTTTCTGTTGTGTTCTTTGTATTCCCCCCCCCTTAATCCCCTATGCATATCCTGATCACCCATTAAGGGTGATTGCCCTTCACCATTGATCGCCCATTAAGGGTGATTGCCCTTCACCATTGATCGCCCATTAAGGGTGATTGCCCTTCTCCATCTGCATACAGTTTCATGCCCGTTGCTGGTTGGCTAACTAGCAACAG